>NC_084663.1:27889165-28091665 GCF_028389875.1 Rhea pennata
GACACTTGTGAATTATTCAGACATATATATTGTTTAGCAGTGTATAAACATAGCTATGCATGACCAACAGGTCCCCCTTTAAATGACCACATGTTGGTTCAGTATTATTGTCATGGATTTTTATATTTTATGCTGTTATCTGCTACAATGCTTCCATTCATTAGAATATATCCATAACTTGGTGCATGCCATGAACAAAAGTATTTTGTAAAGCTAGAACCTCATTAACACAGCTTCTAACTAAATTGTTGTTTCTGGTAAACTCTAAATAACATTTTCTATATTTTTTTAAACATTTTAAATATTTTTATTACAATTACTGCTCACCATTGAGAATAATGTTTACCAGTGGTAAATTTGTTAGTCAGAGCATTTGCTTTCCCTCCTTGCTGATTCCAGCTGGGTTTGGTAGAGGTTTCTTCTGTAAATCTCAACATGGCTTAGATGTTATATGAAACATTCTGAGATAATTTCAGAATTGCTCAAACTCTAGCTCTTATAAAAGCTTTTTATGGTACTGAGGAAACCTTTTCCATCTGTTCTCCTGGGAGCATGGGTGTAGTAAATATATCATCTTCACCAAAATTGATGTTAAGGATGACAAACAAAAACTTTGTAAATGGTATTTATTTTAGTCCTGACACTGTTATATGTTGTTAAAAAAATATTTAAAAGCATACTAATATTATGAAGAACACTATTTACAGTGACTTCTGTCACACATATAATTCAAGATATTGAGTTGGCAAAAAGCAGTTGATTTTGTCCCAGAGGTCCTCACACTTTTCCAGTTGCTCCTCTTTTTGTATAATTTTATCTTCAAATGAATAACAAGACTTAGGGAGAGAAGGAAAATCGTTATTAAAAATACATACAGACTGGATCAAAATAACTTTGATGGCTAGAATGATGAGAACAGTCATTCTTTTTGACAGGTACTTTTGGTTTGAGATTTGAGGACACATATTGATTTAGAAAGCTATGTGGCTAAACTTTAAATTAAACTTAAAACTTCCATTTTGTCAGGTATCAACCTCCATGAAAAAAAGTAGCTCCTCTTGCAATATGGAGATGTGCTTTTGTCAAAATCGTTATTCCTGCTTGGGGAATCACAATGCATTTATTATGTGGAGCTCATGCAGCTTCCCTTTGCATGAGAAGGAAAGAAAGTCTGCCTTTATTTAGGGTAGGAGATCTGATGTTAGTGCTTGGATGCAAGTTTGGAACCCAGGATGGGATCTGAGTTTTGTATACCCCTCAGATAGTCCTTTCCACCAAACGCCTCCCCGGTTTTCCTCCTCTCTCCTGGAAGTTATAGTGACAGAAGTCTCCTCCCTTGTCCCACTTCACCCTCTCCTGCAAGCAGCTGCACCGAGTCCCAGAAGGATGTTTCTTTTCCTCCCCAAAGGCAGCAAGGCGAATGTGCCTGGACTTCATCCCTTGCTACACCACAGAAAGTTTTCAAGTAATGTGTAGGGGGTTTATATCTTCTGCCACAGATCAACAAAACTGCTCACACATACTAAAAATGGATTTGATCTGATAGCAGAACTAACTATATTAGGGAAAGGAAGAGGAAGAGGTGCCAAGGGACAGTCAAGTCTCTCAGCTGCACTCAGTTGCTGTCTTTCAGTGAGAAGAGGAACAACTCTAAGCTTTCAAGGAGGTTTAGCAGAGAAATATTAGAACCCCACTGAGCCCCTCTTTAATAGAAAGTGAACTATGGTTAGAAAGGACAGAGGAATCTTGATTGATTAATGACTGCTCCTGTTTTAAAGCCTCCACTGAAAAGAGGTCTGCGTACCTAGTATTCCTATAGGAAGTGGATTGGTTGGATTGCATGCTGTGCCTTGAGTCAGGGAAATACTGAGCTTCAGTTCAAGTCACTTTCTCCTGACAAAAAACATTTCAGCAGAACCGTAAGTTGCTCTGACTGAAAAAGGGATGCTTTCTAAAGCAAGGTATTCATTTGGCTGGTATTTATGTGCTTGAATATCTCAAAACCGATAAAATTAGAAAAATTCAGACTCTTCTTAGATGTGCTACTATTATCTTCACCTGATGTAGTTTTACTTGGTCCATTATCCACTGCACAGCGTTTTACCGGAACTATTAGTAAAATATGTTCTAAATGGAGCTAGGATAGAAAATCATCATTATTTCAGATTTTTAGGTGTAAGTTAGGATTGCAGAATGAATCACAGGAAGAAAAGCACAGCTGGGCAGTAATTAAACTAAGGGAGTGCAATCTGCGTTCCTGAGTTTTATTCTTAAACTACGTAACATACTAACTTTACTGCCAACTCTCTTGAAGATAACATTATTTGCCAGGACAAGGACTTGTGAGATTCTTAGATGACAGCTGTATGTAGCAGGAAAATATTACAATAATGATATTTTAATTTGATTATTTCTATAAAGTGAAAAGAGGGAAAGTTCATAGCTTGGAGGGAAAAAGGGTCTGACTTCTCTTATCATTACATCTGTACTTTCTTGGAAAATGTATTTCTTAAATAAAAGGAGAAGGAATGACCACTGGATCTCAGGAAAGAGAGTAGCAAGATGCTGGATGGCACAGGAATGTTAAATGAATGTCATCATGTAACACTATCATTAACATCCTGATCAGTGATTTCTCATGGAAATTAATGAAGTGGAAGCCAGAAGCAACAGAGGAGCTGTGGAGAGAAGACCATGTTAGATATTATATCTGCTAATAATGTGTCGTTGATCAATCAAGAAGGGATTGACCCATCCAGCTCTCTTCTTTCCTAAAAAGCCAGGTCTTCCACCTTTTCCCCTTGGCCACCATGATCACCTCCTATACAGCTTTTATATCATTTGCCAGAATCTTCTCTGGCTAAAGATCCAAAAGAATTTTCTTATGAAAGAAAAAATTATGAGAAGGTTGTCTTTATTGAGGAGCTTTGGATTTGTCTCAGCTTTTCAAGTGCCCAGTGTGGGGCTAGACTGTCAGCACCTACAGCGGAGTTTGAATGAAGGCAAGCATAGGTCCCACAAAATTGTTAGCTTTTGAAGTGCTCTGAGAATAGCAAAGGTTGTCTTCAGCAGCTATGACTTCTTAAGAGAAAGTAGCTCTGTTTCAGTGTCCAAGGAGGACAGTGTCCAAGTGTTGGATTTCTATTTGATAGTTTTGTCTTTGTATAACTTCTTGCCATATTGGACCTCTTGTTTGCTTGGTGAGACCAGAGGAGCTATTAACTTTTTTCAGTATTGCTAAAAATTGTGAGCTGCTGCTTGACCACTATCCTCTTTACTTTTGGGTTTTGTGCAATGCACTATAGTAACCTGATTGTAGATGTGAGATCTTACAGAATATATTGGTATCTTCCTAGTAACAATTGATTAAAACTCATGAAAATACAGTACTGGGTGCCTCAGAGGATATCTGTTTGGCATTTCTTGTGTATCCCAATTCTTGCTGCTCATGAAGGATCAGATGGATCCTTTACTCTTATATTATTCAGAGAATAATAGTGTGAGAGAAAATGAGCGTTTCCTGAACGCAGCTCTGAGATGCAATTCCCACCTTTGGAAATATTTGACTCTTCAGATTCAACTATGCCAATATGATTTACAGCAGTTGTAGCAACTAGGCTTAAAAAGAGACAAAACTGGCTACTTCAAGGCTTTAGCATATAGGCACTACTTTTTTTAAAAAAAAAAGCTTAAGGGACTTAGTGTGATTTCAACAGTTAATCATGAATCAGAGGAAATCATTGCATTACAAGACCTTCTCCTGATAACAAAATTTTTAAATCGTAATCCAAGATAAACATGTCTTCGACACCACATACACCTGAGTTGCCCCTTTAAATACCCAAAACTTTGATTCATATTCAGGGCTCTTTTTTTTCTCTTGAGCCTGCCTGCTGTGATGAAAGAGTCATCTCATCTTGTATTAATTTTGTCTTGAAACATGGAATATTATTATGCTATAGCTTTTGGGGTAGGTTTTTTCACATATTTCTGAGAATTTTAAACCTGTTAAAGTAATAGCTAGAATTTCTGCCTCACTTTGAAAAACTGCATATTTGTTGTGAAAGAAAGGTGATGTTACGCAACTTTCCTATGAGTAATCGTCTTCAACAGTTATAGAAAGTCAAATATAGAACCAAATTTCTAGTAGTTCCTTAAGAACTGAACGTTGTCCCCACCCTTCATGGGAAGGGAAGCAGGATTTATGAAACTCTATGCATTCGCTCCCCTCAGCACTGTGGACCTTCAGCTGGCTGATCATGTCTGCAACCCCTGGTGGGCGTAAAATGTTAGGGTGAGTAAGGCGACGTTCAGATACCCGGCTCTGATGATCATTTTCCATCTCAAAAGTGTCTAGCTTGGGCTCAGAAACTGTGGTGAGGGCTGCAGGACCTTGGGGAGAGTGGGAGTGCGCAGCCCCGGCTCGCAGATGCACCCTGCGTCCAGACGGGTGTGTGTGAGAGCTGCAACTGCAAAACAGCCCTTAATTGTTTAGTCATTAATAATTGATTAAATGCTCATATTTTAACCGATGTTGAACTTACAGTGTTTTTTGCGACTGGAACTGATTGTTTAACATGATATTTTCAATGCATCTGGATTTTGATCACATTACAATTAAACTGTTGTACTTCTATAGCCATCAATTTGCACCATAACTAACTAGGTTTTAAGTTAGACCATTAACCTAATATGTTATTTTCCGGGAGACATAAAAATTACATTTCCCAGTTTTCTAAAATTAAATTTGTTGTATATATAAAACAGTACATGCTCTTTATTGCTTGTTCACACCAGTCTGTTGAGTTCAGTGGAAGTTTTGCTGACAGATTCAGAGCAAGACTATATTCAAATAATATTTGCAACACACATCACTTTTTCATTATGCAGGTCATTATGCAAACCCATTTCATATTTAATTATAAAATAATTTTAGGGCTTAAAGTACTCTAATGATCTTATATGTACAGATGTAGGCCAATATGTATGGATGTATAGACAGCTATGTTTATTCCTAATTGAAGTCTCTCTGGTTTCTAAATATAAACAATTCATTCCCAGGGGAAAAGAATATAGGAAACACTCATCTAAATAGTTTAATCATATTGATCTTTTTGCCTTCATGGCCATGGACAAATATCTCAAATTTGGATGTCCAAAACTAGATTAATTTTCAAATCCTGGAAGTGATTTGAGGGTATGATCTACAATAACTCAGTAGTGACTGCCATTTTTAAGGATTTTTTTTCAGTTTTCACAAGAATATCCCAAATGTATATACTAGCATGTAAGTCAATATGATGTTATCTAGGAGAGCTATACACAGAAGTATTCTGCTAGTTCAGTGGAAACTGACAGAACTGAGCACTAATTGAGATGCCTAATTATAAATTGAGGTAAAATTTTTAAAAATGACTGAATTATCCCAAGTCATTTTTTAAAAGCTGCTCCTATGTACTTCATCTTATTTGAGCCATTCTAAAAGTTTGACACCTGGGCTAAGCTACCTGTCAGTGTGGAGAAGCAAGTACCAACAAACAGCAATAAAATCACCTGTTTTAGACATAATCAGGACACAATTCCCTAATTGAATCCAAAACTCGTGTTCTGGAACCTACATGCATTTGCACAGAAATAAAATAAAATAAAAAGGGTAATAAGTGTAGATTCTAAAACATTTTTATGTTTGTATTTACATACTGCATGCTTCTAAATTTCCAAAATGCTCAACACCTCTGCAGAATGGGAGAAGATGAATGTGACAATCAGTCCTGGGGAATAAAACTTGTATATTTATGTAATCTGCTCTAGGATAACTCCCTATGTTGGGGCAAGTAGGTGTGAGGGGGTGCACAACAGCAAAGAAAATATTTGAAAAAATGAAGGTTCAGTATGAAAGTTTCTAAGATAGGTCTGCAGAAAGGAAGGTTGTCCTTAAGCTGCATTTGCCCTGGTATGTAGTGTTTAACCCACTATTCTAAATTGCTTTGATTTTACAGAGTTGTACTGACAGCGAGCAAGACTGCATTTTTTTCCTAACATTTGTTTTCCTACAGTGACAGAGAAAGGGCACAACTCTATGATGATCCTTTTGCACAAAGTCATAACTGATTGTGTCAATGGAGTGTTGTAAAGCTACCTTAAAGCAGGAAGTGGTCATCAAGTTGGTAGCAGCCCAGTTTCATGGTCATTTGGTTACTTTGGCAGACTTCACACATAGGTTGTCTATTTGCATGATAAATAATGTGAGTTGGGCAATGTTTTGGTATATCTACCTGTAGTTGGCCCTTTTCCAAAGGGGCAGATTCTAGTTAGTCTCGAATGCACAGCAAGCAGCATACAGCTGCAACCTATTCTCAGCACAAGGCCGGGAACCAAACAAATTCTGTCCCATAAGTGATAACTGTGTGATATAAAATCATAGAGTCAGTAAGGTTGGAAGGGACCTCTGGAGATCATCTAGTCCAACCTCCCTGCTCAGCAGGGTCACCTAGAGCATGGCAGACAGGGTTGCAGCCAGGCAAGCCTTGAAGATCTCCATGGAAGGAGACTCCACAACCTCTCGGGGCAACCTGTGCCAGTGCTCCGTCACTCTCACAGGGAAGAAATTCCCCCCCGCCACGGTCAGGTGGAACTTCCTGTGCAATCTGCAATTTCTGCCCATTGCCTCTTGTCCTGTCACACGGGACAACTGAAAAGAGTTTGTCCCCGTCCCCTTGACACCCTCCCTTCAGGCACTTGTACACATTGATAAGATCCCCCCTCAGTCTTCTCTTCCCCAGGCTAAACAGGCCCAGCTCTCGCAGCTGTTCCTCATAGGGCTCCAGCCCTCTGATCATCTTCGTAGCCCTACACTGGATTCTCTCCAGTAGCTCCATGTCCCTCTTGTACTGGAGAGCCCAGAACTGGACACAGTACTCAAGATGAGGCCTCCCCATGGCTCAGTAGAGGGGCAGGATCACCTCCCTCCACCTGCTGGCAACACTCTTCCTAATACACCCCAGGATATCATTGGCTTTCTTGGCCACAAGGGCACATTGCTGGCTCATGGTTGACTTGTCATCCAACAGCACTCCCAGGTCCTTCTCTGCAGAGCTGCTTTCCAGCAGGTCAGCCCCCAGCTTGTCCTGGTGCCTAGGGTTATTTTTCCCTAGGTGCAGGACCCTGCAGTTGCCCTTGTTGAACCTCAGGAGGTTCCTCTCTGCCCAGCTCTCCAGCCTGTCCAGGCCCCTCTGAATGGCGGCACAGCCCTCAGGTGTGTCAGCCACTCCTCCCAGCTTGGTAGCATCAGCAAACTTGCTGAGGAGGCACTCTGTCCCCTCAATCCAGGTCATTGATGAAGAAGTTGAACAGGATGGAACCAAGTACTGAGCCCTGGGGAACTCCACTAGCCACAGGCCTCCAACTACGCTCCATGCCACTGATGACGACCCTCTGAGCTCTGCCTTTCAGCCAGTTCTCAATCCACCTCACTGTCCACTTGTCTAACCCACACGCCCTGAGCTTCTCTAGGAGGATGCTGTGGGAGACAGTGTCAAAAGCCTTGCGGAAGTCAAGGTACACAATGTCCACTGCTTTCCCCTCATCTATCCAATGATCATAAATGATACACTATGGCACAGGAAAAGAAGAACCAGCAATATAGGCACAGCCAAGTGCAAAATAACCTTGCTGATCAAGAAGCCATACTCATTACAAACTACTAAATTTTTGTCTTGGCAGAGATTATGTAGGTGTGTTCAAAACCTGGTGATATGATGTTCCTTTAGAAAAATATTAAGTTTAGGCTAAAAGTAAGCTGACATTCACTTCTCAGGCTATACATGTTGTAGGAAATACTTGTAGGAAATATTTGTTGTTTGTGTCAGTTTTGCATTATGTTTCAAAACCCCCTTTCTTTAGAGTGTGTTCAATCCAACTGCTCCTCTTTGCCTGAGTAGAGCCATCTCTTCACCTCCATAAATGACTGGCTGTGCTGCAAAGGCTTTATAGGACAAAGCCAGGTATCACAGCCCAAAACCATTTTTTCCTTTTGTGTATTTAATGACTTATAATTTTGAAATGAGCAATAAATCTGTTCAGCTAACTAAGAAATCTAACCAAATTCAGATAAAAACTTTCTTATGATTCTGTTAAGTGTCTAAATTTGTAAGTGTCTACATTTTTCTCTAAGTATCTACATTGACTGTATTAGGGAGAATTTCTCTGCTCTCGTTTCAATGTTTGGAAGTTAGACGTCTTAACTGAAGTTACTAACACCAGGAGCCCTTTATAAAAAATGGATTATAAGAGAGAACTCATGAGATCTTTGTCGTCCTACGACAACAGGCTGTGGTAGGTCAAATGACTCTGTTTCTAGAGATTTCTCTCAAGTAAGAGGCTCACCTCAGGTTTAGATGTCTAACTTTGAAGAGTCTAAACTTGTATATCAATCTCATCACGTAAAAATGCATGGCAAGAAATAGTCCCTGTTCTGAAGAATTTATCGTCTAATCAGGGAAGGCAGACAAAAAGGATGTGAAAGAAGGAAGGCACAGAGATGTGGCTGGAATTACCCAGTGTGACCAGGGATCACAATGATTGCATGAGAATACACCTTTGCTGTCCTCAGACAAAGTTCTTTGTCCTAGACGTTGGATCTATTTTAATCTGATGTATGTTATTCATTCTGGCATATTTCTTCTAACTTCCTGGTTAAGCCAGGGCTTTAAGCAATATCTGAAAACCTTGGAGTGAGGAAGAGGAGAAGGAATGAGAAGAAGAGACGTCTCACACGTTTCAGTCTAATCTGAAAAAGGAAGTGCTGAAAGTTTTGCAAGACAATCAGTCCCTCAAAAAAGTTCATTTTCACAGCCAGTTTCACAGATGCAGTGAGTCAAATGCAGCTATACTGCAAGCAAGTTCAGCAACTGCCTTTACCACAGCTGCTCCTACTAATCCTAATTTGAATTTGGCAGAATAAACCAGGGTAATGTTTTTTTCCCTCTCTTTTTTTTTTAACCAGTGATGAAAGTGCTGTAAGTGGAAATTCTCAGTCTATGACACATGGATTATGAGTTGAATATATGGAAAGACCTTTCAAATCACTGTAGTTTTTCTCTTAATTTATATAGGCTAAATGAAATCAATATGGCTGATAAATGTGAAATATTTTTCTAGTTATACTTTTTGTAGAAATTCAGTTGCGTATGCTACCTTGTGCAGGATGATATGTGAATGCGAATACAAGAGGTCAGTAGGCTATATTGACAGTCTTCAACATTAAATGTATTCCACTCTAAGAAAAAAAGGAGAGAAGGGGATTAGAAACAAAATGAAAATAGTCTCACCCAGATAATTCACCACCCAATAGAAACAAGGATGAGATGGAAGACTCCAAAGATGGACATTAGGAATGATTTATAGGCTTAACTAAAAAGAAATATGTTGATAAAGTTTAATAAATTTCAGCATTCCAGATGCTTCCTTAAACAAAATTTAATGTGTAAAGCAAGTAAATTTTGCCTCAGTATTCTGAAATGAGTTTTCTAAAGAAAAGCTTCCATGAATTTTGCCTTCCTAATTCTCATCAATCTTTAATCTCTGGGCTAGAAATCTATTTTTAAAATATGCCTAAAAATAGGACTGTGAAATTTAATGACTTTGAGGAATAATGGCATGACTCAAACTATTTCTTCTTAGAGTCCACTATCAACTCAGACAAAGGGTGGCCTCTGTTCAGTTTTATTTACTAACTGTAGGCTATCTTTCTTACAGAACTGTGTTAAAGACAGCTGAAATATTTTGTTGTATAAATTATGATGCCATATACACTTCCATTAAAGGGGTCCAGATACTCAGCTACTATAACTTAGGATTTACTGAAACAACAGTGAGTTATAACAAGTCGTGATCTCAGCCAATATGACCAGCATACAAAGATAAGGATGATCTTACCTTCTTCGTGTAATGTAATGATTGTACCTTTAGTTCATTGGCATTAATGTATTTAATGATGTCAGAACAAAGCCTTCCAGTGCACTTGGAAAATTTCAAGTTCTGTTTCTGTAAATGTTGCAGGACCTTAAGAGTAATATACTTAACATTGCTGGAATCCAGGCATTCCCCAGTTTCTCAGTGAGAGGTTTTCCAAAAGGTAGGTAATGGTGGGGTGAGAGGCTAGTATCTACCCAAAGAAGATCTGTTTCCCAGCCTAGTCCTGGAACCATGGGCAGCTGGGATTGATTCTGCCGAATGTGTGCCAAGTTCCTCAGGGATATTTTCAGCTCCCACTCAGTGTGGGTAATGTTGAAATTGGCTAGAGCACCCACAAGCCGTTTTGCACATTGCAAGAAAAAAGATTTAAAGTCTCTTTCTTGAAAGAATCCCTAAGTAGAGCCAGAAACTAAATCCTGCCTGTCCTCCTTGAGGAGTGAGTCATTCTAGAAGCCCATGTAGCTCCCACAGGTAATACACGTTACCTGTGTGTCTGTGGGTATTTGCTTGAGTCTGCAGGTGGTTGGTCTTTACAGTGAAATTTTTGAAAAAAGATGTCCAACTAGTTATAAACAGCAACAGGAATTTTAGTTTATAGTTATTAACATTATAGTAAGTTGAAATATGCCTACTTTCTAACCAAACTGAATTAATCAATTATATCTTTTTCTTTGATGCTCACAATTCATATTCCATGATTGATTCTGCAAAATGTGCAAAGGGTTAAATTAAAGATGAAATAGCACGGCACAGAGTAGCATTCAGCATATTCTCCCCCTCCTCCGAATCATATTTAAATGATAAAAAGCCCTTCCACAGCGTTAGCTCCAAACTGTGGAGTTCCTGTATCATTTAATAATGTAACCTCATACATAATGACAAAACTTAATATTTGCAAATTCAAATTTTGAAATTATCAGAATTATTTATGTCAGAAAATAAGTGAAAATTTATTTTCTGTTTGTTTAATTATTGTTTAAAGTTGACTATTTATGTGTAAAAGCATTTTTCTACCTTTTTTTCCCATAAGACTTTAAGTTCTACTTTCATGTTAATTCCATTGACTTCATTATTTTTCTCTACATTACTGTTTCTAAATTCATACCATTGCAATTACGTTTTATTTTAAGTTTTATCTGAGGAGAAGTTATTTTAAATTTCTATGCTGGAGAGCTCTGCTAAGAGTACATGCCAATGAGGACAATCACTATCTTGTATTTGGAAAACGTCAACAACTTTATTACACGAAATTAAATGAAATAGCTCCAAAGACAGGTATATTCATCAGCTACTGAAATTCTGGGGGTATCACTTCTTTTTTGTTACTTTTCATCAAACAGATGCAAGGAGAACTGTAAGGAAATAAAAGTATCATACAACCTTTGTTATTGTTTAAGATTTTTGAGTGTAACATTATATGCCTGTGGAAATCATTGCTACAGATGCACAGACTTTATATGAATGAGGAATATTCATAAATATTATGGAACATTAAAGCAAAGCTCCTATTAAGAAGCTCCTGTTTCTCAACAGTTGTTAATCACTAGCTTTCAGCTCAGCAAATCCTATCATTATTTGAATTGTCCGCATAGTTGCTCACACAATGATGTAACTTCCCTTCTTTGTTTCTGACTACCTGAATGTGGACACTAAAACAACTTTTGGACTACTTTTTCTATTTATTATATATAATCTGTTATTTTAAGGTGCCTAAATTGAGCCTAGTTTGTCTAAAACCTTTGGAAATGTAAGGTCAAGTGATCAAACTAATCTCCGATTAGATGTGTATGTATATTTAATTCATAAGACAGGATTAAGACAGATCCACAAAGATGTTTAGATAGTATTTACAAATTTATTTTTACTAGCTTCCATGAAATTTAGGTGTCTAAAAAGGAGTGATCCAAGCTGGACATGGAATAGAGCTTTCTTGTTCTAATGATGGGAAAGGACAAATACACTGCTTTTCAAGTTATACTAATGCCGCTAGAAAATATCATAACAATTGGTGCAGGTGATATTTCATCTACTACCACAAAGACCAGGATAATATAATGTAATAAGAATTCCTAATAACCTGCCAAACTATTTCAACCCTCAAAAAAATGACAGTGGTATTCATAATACACAATACTGGCACAAAACCAAACGGCTGCTGTATAGAATCCAATGGAACCCAAAGGAATGTTAGTCAGCCTACATCAGATTCAAAACAGTCAACTTTCTTTTCTATATAGTAAAGATCAGCAGGTGACTCTTCTTTTTCCTGACACATTTCCTTAGACTGCATGTGTCTACATAGAATATGAAGCTGCTACCTGTACCCAAGGCACAGGAGGTTCAGTGACTGATGTTAACGTTGTTTTCCTTTGTTCTCTGACTTGCGTATCAACGTTATGTATTTTTTTTAAAGATGCACTTTTTCAGATTTAACAGGGTTGAACAAACCCAAAATCTAATACTACTATGCAATTTGTGGTACATGTCACTTGAGCCTATGAGAGTTAGTATTGATTTAAAGTTGACTAACAAATTCAAAGCATGCTCATTCACTGGTCACATTAACAAAGGTTTAAAATAGCAGAAACGTGTATTTAATGCTAGCTACATGTGCCATGCCTGCCATGGTCTTTAAAGCCTAGGATTTTTACATTTCCAGACTTCACTCTCCAAAAAGAAGTGCTCTTAGGCCACTGACTGAGTTATTTTGTAGACTGCAATTCTCAGTATTTTTAATAAGCAGTTCATTTATACTGAAAGTCCTAAAGAAAAAAGTGAAACATACATCTTTATGGGCATGAATCTGATGCTCCATTTTTCAAAAGAGTAGTCAAGATTACTATTTCTATTTCTCAGCCAGTGTCTTGCTCCTTGCATGCTGAAGACTAACATGGTGCTTGCACCCTATGTAGCTACATAAATCTTCCCATCATGGTCTATTCATTAGGGTTGTCAAAGTAGCTCTTGAGGTTTTTATGCCTTGTTTTCCTTGCATAGGAACAATTAATTTAAAATGTTCTATAAAGTGCTTGGCTTAAGTACTTGGAGAGTTTTGAGATATACAACAGATCTTTCACATGAAAGAGTGGAGGGAGAAAAGGGCAGCAGGTATCTTCAATTTAGGCACTGTCTCTCAACTTTTATGGATCTGAATTTAGAATTCCCTGATGTAAAACAGACCCATTTGTAGGTACTCACTTTCAGGTGAGACTGTCATAGACAATCTTTTTAATAGAAAGCAGCTGAACTACTCTGCTTTCTCCAGAAAAAATAAGAGCTACACTGAAATATGAGTAATCATGCCTGTATATGTTTACCATGCTTTTTAGAAGCCTTTTGCTTTTCAATACTTCTGTTGTAGGAATGCATAATTTTATGACATTTTGGATCTAAACTAACCTATAATTGAGGAAAAAGAAAAGAATTGGTTTGTTCTAAATCTTTTTGAGTGCTGTTGCTTCAGAAATCCTACACTGAAAGATGCAGATCTAGAAATTAGCTGTAGGTCTGAAAATAAAATCTGTCTGAGGCTATTATCTAGTCCTTAGACATTTATCTCTATTGTACAAATGCTGCATAAAGTTGTGTGGATGGTAGAAGTAAACCCCAATAACTGAATAACTGTACTGTTCCAGGTGAAGCCTGAGGTGAGATGCAAATGTTTGCAATATCTGTCTGAATTCTTCCTATATCTGTCTCACTTTCATGGGCAATACAATTCACATACAATTATTTTTTTTCTGTGAGAAAAGGTGAACAGTTGGTGCCAGCCTACATAATGGCTGGCTATTATAATGCTTTCTTTTTTTACTAACAAAAGCACTCTGAATATTCATAAAAAGTTGACATTATTTCATTAGCGATTGCAGGTATATGTGCAAGCCTACTGAAAAGAGTATCGTGCTCTCTGCTGGAAGTCTGCATGAGTGTTTCTAAAACATGACTTCCCACAAGCACGGAGGACTGTATAGCAAGACAATTAATAGGCACTGAATGTGTATTCCCAGGCTCTCGTTCCTGCTCTTTCTCTTGTTAGTTTGGAGCTGTATTTATTATTACTCCTTTCATAAATCTGTGAAATCCCAATCAAGCTTTCCAATAGCTAGATAGAAATGGGTGTTTGTCAAATTTCTCAGCCCTTTTGACCTTGTCAGTTTTATCGAAGCGCATTTTATATATTGAATTTTTACTTGTATTACGGAAACAAGACTTTCAGAGTTTATCTCAAAATCAGAGGTGCACTCCAGGAGCTAAAGAAAAAAAAATTCCAGTCATGATCAAAAAGCAGGAAATCGGCCATGTTACAAAGCTGGTCATTATAACTATTGGTTGATTGTGCCTCCTGAGCAACTAACAACGTGGGGTAGTGCCTGCTATTTTGTTCTGAATTTGCAAAATGCAAAGAATGAGGGGTTTCTAGTATATCACAGAGTCCTGGGTGCTGTGTCACATCAAAAGGGATGCATGTGCTGGGCTACTAAAGTGGTAGAGGTAGACACAAGTGGCAAAGAGAGCCTGGCCCCCCATTTCCTTCTTTGCTTGTGCTTGACCAACACTTCTCTGTGCTACTACAGTGCAATAAGTAAGTAATCACACAGGTAGAGAGCAGGCTTTGCTCTAGTCAGCTTTCGAAGTGGTATAAATGGGTGGAGAGCTTGTGAGGACAGATGAAGATGTGCTAAAATCATCTTGTGTTGAGCTATTAGAAAGAAAAAACTGTAAATCTTTGCTGTAGTGAGCATTAATTGATCTGGGGACCTGCTGCATATAAGCGAACATCCTGGGTTCTCCTGAGCTTCAGGGTTATGCTTTCGAGAGTAATAGCAGCTTTCTGAATTTTGGGCTTCTACCTCAAGAGAGTCTTCTACTCTCTGGGCACATAGGCAGTATCAAGCACAAACTAACTGTCACATCCTATTCTGAAAAGGAGAGTGCATGTATTCAAAAGCAAATATAAAATGACATAGTAAAGGCAAATACTCAGATTTACTTCTAAATTCAAAGCCTTACAATAAAACTCCAACAGTTCAGATTTGTGATTCTATCCATTATTTCCAAGTCTAATTTTTATCCATTACTTTTCACTTCCACACAGACTACCAGCTGCCTGTGAACTTACAGCCTGGAGATCGACAGAACATGGTCTATTTTTTCCTGCAGCAGGCTGTTAAAGCCTTAGGCTTGAACAGTACAGGCAGCTGTGTTCCACTTTACAAGCAGAAAACTAAAGAAGAAAATTCTCCTGTGCGTCCACTTTTTATTTGAAATTAGTCAGTTAATTTTGGAACTGAGGTGAGATGGTGTAAAATTCATTCAGTTCTGGAGCTTGTCACGATCGTGGTTCTGTTGCTTGCATAAACAAAGCTTTTTAAATGC
Organism: Rhea pennata; assembly: GCF_028389875.1. Taxonomy (NCBI): domain Eukaryota; kingdom Metazoa; phylum Chordata; class Aves; order Rheiformes; family Rheidae; genus Rhea; species Rhea pennata. The sequence goes on from NC_084663.1 coordinate 27,904,517, forward strand.
AAGTTTTAGGGATAGATAAGAACTAAGATTAACATTTTTTCCCAGCATAAATAAATGAAGTCAACTTAGAGATTATTGAAATACATCTGTGAAGGAGGCTTGACAAAAAGCTGTTTTGTGGACATACACCACCAGTTCATAACAGACTTGTTTTGAGCCACAAAACTATCTACAGTTTTTATTTATTAAACCAGATCCTGCTACTCTGTTCCTGAATTATCACATTGGTACATAAGTAGGGAGGAATAAAAAGCCCAGATAGATATATTTATTATGTGGAAGACAGTGACTTTAAAAAATATAAAGGGCTAACTTCTCATCATATGTAAATGGGTTTGGTTGCCTTTAACTCCTCAGTGGTTGCATTGATCCACACAACCTAAGGACCTAAGTCTAAAATATATATATATATTTTTTTGTTTCTCTCTGAGTTTTGAAAGCAAAGCCACTGTTCAAGTCTTTCTGTTAAAACAAAGAATGCATGTAAATCATGTCCTCTATGTTCCTCAGATGTACTACGGAGTTTGATAGCCCTATCACTTGTAAGCTTCATATATTGTTGCTTTAATGCATTCCCTCACTACTTTGATAAAAGCCTTAAGACGCTGCCACTAGTCTTTTGATGTTTCCTTCTGATGTTACAGTACCTCTTTTTTTCTCCTCTTCCAAAAACTCTGTTTTGCATTAACATGAGCAGGCTAGACATTTCTGGTTAAGGATAGACACATCAAGTTTTATCAATAAAAGGACAAAAAGAACAGAATTTCATATACTATAGCAAAGCCCTTGAAGATGAAAAAATGTCTTGCAAGCGTATTTGCATTGCACTTATGGCAATTTTACTTATTCTAAATGTTCTAAATAAAGCAACAGGATTGCAGTGGGTTTTCTTGTGATGCAACCATTTACTTCTCAATAGGCTGTTACAGGAACTCTGAGAGAATTAATACTAGTAAGAGATTACTTACATATCTACTCTTGTCTGTAAATTATCAGGCTACTAACAGGGATTAATTGGTTATCACAGCAGAGAAAAGACCAAATTTTTACATTTAGCTTCAAAACAGTATGTCTTCCATTGAAAAAGAAAGGATGGTTCTTACTAGGTGCAGAAAGGGAATATTGTTATGATTATTGGTACAAATGTTTCAACTAAATGTTGAAGAGGAGGTCCCATGGTGAATGAAACAGTTCTTGCTGCAAGGATTTTCCAAAATAACAACATATAAAAATAATGAAAAATAAATATTCACATTTAACTTGGAAAATAAAGGCATAGGTTAAATATTTTGCTCAAGGCCACATAGGGAAAATGTACTGAAGGCAGGGACTGAATACACACAGCTCCTGAATGCCAGTCCACTATATTTGAAGTTACTGTCAAATGTTGTGGAAAGTGTGACTTTCTTATGAATGGCAAGACTGTTTTGCTGCATTCAGGAAGAACTTAATGTAGTGGAGCCACAACATGGTCTGGTGATTAAAGAATGTTAACGTAAGCCAAGAAATGCCAACTTCTAATCTTGCTTCTTCCAAGACATGCACCTTCTATGGCTGGTCAAAATTTTTACTGCTTTCAAGAGCAGCTGATGAGATCCCATAGTACATTATAGCTATAAAATGAAATAATTTTCAAATCTATTTAAAAGATTTATATGATCGCTTCTCAGTAATTACAAAAGAAGGCACAAAATATTTGTCTCACAGCCAGAGTGGTACACTTCTTAAGGGTTTCATAGCTCACTAGCAGAGGATGCCCTTGTCAGTCACTGCTCAAAGCTCCAGTCCTACAAGCAAATTGTCGATGTGAATATTTCCCTGAAATCAGTGAAAGCAGTTCTTAGGATAAAATGTGAAAAGTGTAGGTAATTGCAGGATCAGGACCTAGAATGGTATTAGCAAGGATAAAGACATTCTTGTATAAGTAAGTAGTGATTAAACAAAAAACAAACAATCCTGCCTCCTCGTCACTTCCCTCCCACCCCCCCCCCCCCGAAAAGTAAGTAGGGACATATTTTTAAGTAAGCTCCTAATTAGCTAAGGGGAAATTTGGGAACTGGAAATAAGCAGGTTAAATAAAAACTATTTTGCAGTGGAATCCAAAAGCATGCAAATGAGATCCCATTTGAACCACAAAATGTTCTAGGAGAACAGAAAAAGGAAAGGAATCAAATGATTCTTGAGAATTATTATTTGTTAAACACATTTGTTTCTTCATCCTATCTCATGTCAGCTACCACTTTTGCACCCACCATCCCTCCTCCCCATGTTGCTGAAGCTATTGAGTTTGGACTAGAAAGGCTGGGAAGATGGCTTTCAAATTCCAGTACGTAGTGGTAGAGAAAGTCACAACTATGAAAGGTGACTTTTTTTCTAACCTACAATACTTTGTATACCACATTTTTACATTAACTGATTTTATTGTACAGATGTAAAATAGCATCTGAATTTATATCACTGCTCAGAGCATGAATGATCCCTATATAATGAAGGCTTATACGAAGGCTAATATTTCCTAATACTGTGCAGGCCACTTCTTTCTACAGTCCTATTTTCAGCTACTTCTTACCAACCTCTCTCTTGCTTACTCTCTACACATTTTCAGCAGCACAGGTGCCCAGCTCTGAAGTCTACAGTAAAAGAGAATTAGAATTTTACTGTACAGCAGTCACTGATATTTTACCATTTGAATCATATTATAGTTTGAATCATTTTAAACTGTCTTGCCTCTATGCGAAGCCATTTTCTAGTCTGTTACTTCAAAAGAAGCCCAGAGTGTGTTACACCAGATATCTCAGAGTGAGCTTTAAGGATAAGTTTAGAGAACCAACAGCCATGTTCATCTCTCTTGTAACATTTGCTCATTCGCTTCTTACTCCTGGTGTCTGAATCCTAGGGCTACTGGGCACTAAAATTGAGGTCTGCATACTGGTATTGAAATAAGAAACATTTACTACAGAGTTTTCCGTGGCTTTTACTGAATCCTCAGCAGTATGTTTTCCTGAGGTCACTCCTCACTATTTGAAGTTTGACTAGAAAATTAGTTGGGCTTCGCTTCCATGAAACACCTTTCCCCTGTCATCCATGGCATATTTTGCACAGTTGACACATACCTTGCACACTTTGACATCTTGAAACCTATAACAAATAAGTATCTATATCCTCTAAACAGTGAAACAGCACTAGTAGTATGGTCTTCTTACCTAAGAGGGAAGATAGATGGGGATTTATTTAATGAAGCACTTAGAGCCTTAAATTATTCACCTGCCTATTCACTGCCTGGTCCAAAATTTACCAGCTTCCAGAAAACACCAGCAACAAAACAACGAGTCCTACTTTAGATCTACAAAATGACCCATAAACTCTGCTGGGATTATTGCCGTTTCTTGTTTTGCTGGCAGGTTTTTGTATGCTTCCCAGCCCTTCCTGGCAAAGGACTTCCTGGCTAAAATGCATATGTATAAGCATACATACACTTACATATACACACACACATATGCACACGCACACGCATATGTGTGTATGTATTTCTGGCTGCTGTGGTTTATTCAGCTTGAGGTAGAATATCAATATCCTTTGTTCAAGGAAGTAAGCTAACCATGATTTTCTACATCCAAGCTGGTTTGTATGCTGAACACATTCCTTTTATTGGTTTTATTTAATAATAAAACATTTCTTATACATAACTGCTCAGGACCTTTTCTTGTGCCAAGCTGTGGACTCTGTTCCTGTAAATGTGACTCCTTCATGTTGATTACTGACTGGGCCAATATTAGACTTGGCACCTAAGTGCATTATCCACTAGACAACCAAGTTATACTCTAAGTTTCTTCTTATGCTCTGACATTCTCAGGTCATGATCATTTTGTCTGCTTCCCAGATTATTTGATTGCCTTATCTTGGTTTTCCTTTTCTTTTTGTAAGATTATTTGGTTTTCATTATGATCACAGACTTGTTTTTCTTTCCCTTTCCAGATTTATTCTTCCTGATTTCTCAGTAAAGCCTTTATTTCTGCTTTCAGATACTCAGGCTAGTAACACAGTGCTACCCAAAATATCTTCAAAATAGATACTGAACTTAATGTTCCTCTCATTGTTCAGTCTTCTGACAGGTCTTTATCAAGCCCTATTTTTTTCTACTTATATTTTCAGCCTATTCTTGCCAGCTAGTTTAACTTTTCTAATTATTCTTAGTCATACTGTTTTCATCTTTCACAATTGTATTAAACTCAGTTTTGTTTTTTTACGCCTATTCATCGTGAGTTGGCATTTCCTACTCTTCCCACTAAAACTTCTGAACATTACCTAAAAGCTTTCCAGCAAGTAGGATAAAGTCATCTGCAAATCTAAGGTGACTTGAATATACCAATATTGCCATGCTCTTCCTTTCATTCAAGATTATGGAGATTTTCTTCACATAAGAGGAAATGGGTTTGGTGAAATAGTTCAGCAGAACCTTTTTACTTGCCTTGTTAAATGCAAATTTTCAACTCAGTTGCACTAAAAATATTTTTGAAGAGAGAAAAACTGCAATAATGTAAACTGTACCTTTGGAAGTGAAAATGAAAATTTAGTGGTCAACATGAAAGTCTTGATTCAGGAATTGAAAATGTGGGTTAAATTTAGCTGGCTTGTAGACTAATATATTAATGTGATAAGCTAAATTGTTCCACTGGAGATCCAGAGTTGAGGAGTGACAGTAGAAATTCTGCACTTCAAATAGTGGGATTTCACAATCTTTGGGAAAGGATAGTCTTGTCCATCACATAGACCATCCTGGCTGTAACAGTGAGCTGTGCACAGTGCAGCTGTGAGAAGGGTGGTCAACGAGGGAGGGACAAAGGCAAAAGCCCAGAGATCAGCATGATGAAAATTTACATATGCTGGTCTTTCTGCCACATTTTTCAAGCTGTATGAAAGCCTTCTTCACTGTGGGAGGCAGCTCTGCACCCTTTAATTCAGGGGGATGGTCCTGAGGCCCACACCAGCTGGGCTTCACTGAGGAAAACGAGGATGTTACTGAAATGTAACAGCCTTGCACATGTACTCTACATACAACTAATGAAAAGAAGTAATCAGCCCAAGTAAATCTGAGCAAATTTTGTGGTTAACTTTGAAACAGTTATATATACTGGGATTGTGAACTGGGTTGAAAACAATCGTGCTTGATGTTAAAGCACAGAAAGTTAACTCATTCTGGATGATAATAAGAAGAAATTGTACTAGGGAGAGTTCTGCCCCACTGTTTAGATTTCATGGTCTTCATGGACAGAAACAGTGATGACAGACTGATAAAATGATTGAAGGAAGCCACTAACATGGCCATGCCATTATGCTATTGATTTCTTTCAGCATCTGTTCTTCAGTTAATAGTGCATTTAAGACACAGACAGGAAGTTTATGTCCTCAAAAGTGCTGTATCATTTCTTTTTCTTTAACTGAAATTCCAGCCAGGGTTAAGGAAATACCCTTATGAACCACTTCTCCTTTCTTTCCTTTAAACCAGCTGGATATGTACATATATTATTCATGGTCAGATTTGTACAATTCTTTCCTTGTTTGGCTTGCTCTGTCCTGGTACCTGGGCTTTGAGTTGATGCTGTTTTGTAAAGGGGATAAAACTGATAAAAATCCAGCCACTGCAGGTAGGTAATTATGTTCGTAAACCAGTGTTTCTGCACTTTATACGATGAAAATGAATCTGATCAGTTTATGTTGCATGTTTGACTGAATCACAGTTTTTCTTCCTTTTTAAAGTAGACCACAGAGACTACAATTTGCCTTCTTTCCATAATAGGCCTCATGATTATACTGATAAATACTAGTGAACTCACCTGACAATTGGATAAACTTGATAATAATAATAATAATAATAATAATAAATTTACTTATTTAATTTTATTCGGTTTAACTCTGACAGTACATCATTTTGTTGCAGTACAAATACTGTGACATTTTTCCTGCTGAAATTCTATATCTCTTGGAACTTACAGGAGACTCTTTAATACAATGTACTGATTATTAAATAGTGCAAGGAAAATAAGAATTTATAATGGCATAAGTATCTAAAGATATACTTAATATTTTAAAATTGTTTCTTAATTTAATTTACCAATATATAGCTCATTTATTGATATTAATTTGTTCACCCCATTTCTTGTTCATTAAAAAATTCTATATTCTTACTTTCAATTAAAAAAATAACTAGGAGAGCAGAAAGATTTCACACAGTTAAATAACTACAAAAATAATTTTCTACACACTTTTAACTTAACTTATTTTTAACTTGTACATTCCTTTCCACATTAGGACTATTGCTTTTGAAAGACTTAGTTTGTCTTGTTCAGTATGATACAGCTTATAATTAATGCTCTTAATAATGACTTACTAGTAGTAATCTTTAATTCTATATTCACACAAAAATCCTATTTAAACTAAGTGGGTGTTCCACTTGGTTAATCAGAGTAAGATCAACTTTTGTTAATTAACATGTTTTTATTTAGTGGATGCTGGCTGAAAATTGTTGAGTGGTTTCAGCTTACACAGATTTCTCTTCCCCAGCTCCTACTCTGTAGCATCTGCTATGTGTGCAGATGTTTGTTATACCTGTATTGAAATGTAAATGCAGTAAAGTACAATTCTAACACGGAAGGACATGCACGTGTTTCGTCAGACTACCTCTTGGTTCTGTTTATGAGTATTTGCAGGAGTTCTTTTTTCAAAGGTTTTTGAAAGCTGATTTCAAAATTCAAGTAATTGGAGAAGGAATAGAATTTTGATCTGTTGTACATTAGAAATGGTATGAATATCTTTTTTCTGGCTAATTGAGTGGCTGCTGAATGGAACATGTGGAGAACCAAGATTAGTTTAAATACATGTCAAAAGGCAAGGCTGCTTGCTCAGTTCAGTACTGAAAGTACCAATTATGCTATTTTTGTGAGATTTCCTGTTAACTGTGGAGTACAGCAAAAAATAAGTGTTGGGGCCTTGTACACATAAATGCTCGCTGAATGAATTCTCAGCTTCCCTTCTCCTCTATATTAGATATTCATTAGTGTTAGGCTGAAGGTATCTTTTCAGATTCAAACATGTACAACTACAGTTCAGAAAACCCTCCCTTAAAATAAATTATATCAACTTTAAGTAAAAGGTTAAATTGTATTTTTTATAAATTGTGGTCACACTAAGGTTTTTTTGACTAACATCTTGGCTCTTTATTTGTTTTTTATTTGTGAAGAGTAACAATAAACATTAGTCCCATGAAATTACTAAAATATGTTGAGGACAACGTAATTATTATACTGTAAATCAACTGTTTCTAATCTTGGAATATAAATAGAAGTGTATTGCCTGAAGAATATATCAATTTGTAGCTGATGTGCAAGTACTGAAAACAGAGAAAGCAAGAGCTAAGCATCTGATTTTATGTCCAGGCAGTGAAATGGACTAAACACAGTTTGGAGCTTGGGGAACAGGGAGAAAAGGGAGACCAAGGGACAGTAAAATTTTCCAGTCCCATGAACAGCAAGGTAAGAGCATGAACATGGTCAAACTCATTGCCATTTACTGCCATAAAACATATTTGAAGATAAAATAGACAAGATGGATTTTTAAAAATGCAATCGACAATTGATGTGCAGTATTTTTGTTACTTTTTCTTGTCCCATTCCTGCTTTTTATAGAAATGTCAGCTACTCCTGTCAGCCACCTGAATCTGCTCCTCTTCTAGGAGAGCACTCTGTGGCCAGATCCTAAGCTAGCTCAAAATGATGTTGCTGCCTTGATTTCACAAAAACCATGTTGTGAAGCTGGTCCTAGCATTCTTACTTTGAAAACTTCCCCCCTTATGTGCTTTATTCATTCTGAGACTGAGGAAGGGAATAGAAAGTAGCCCTCTTCCCATTCTTATCTTCCCGACTTCTCAAAAAAACTTTTCTTAGGCTCGAGCTGGTTTCGTTTGTTTGCTTTCAGAGGCTAGAACCATTCGCAGCCTTGAACGTGGCATCCAAAAATAACTCACCCAACAAATTAGTCGTTATTTTGTGACTACCTCATTGTACCACCTTATGACACCTGCTTTGTTTTCCTTCGTTCTGCGCCATCCTTGTAATGCATGAGTTAAGACTATGCCGTCTGGAGGCAGTATGTTTAGGTACAGTTTCTGTTCTCAGTGAGGAAGTCTGAAACTCAAGGAAGTGGTTAGAAGTAAGCAGTGCTGTCATCTGGTGGTGAAATTGTTACCCATCTTTTAACAAACTGATCATACCTTTCAGGTAATGGGTTTCAGGCATTTTGGGGGAAGTCTGTGTGGTCCCTTTGGCACAGTCATGGATCTTACCTATTAGAAAAAAATCATTTTTTAATCTGAAACCACCAAATGTTTTGAATCTGTTCTATTTTTTGATGAAGTGTAACAGGCCAGAATTAGGATCACTGTATTAAATTGTTGTCTTTTTTTCATTAGCTTGTGCTGCCGAGGCACAAAAAAAGTTCTTGCAGAGATCATTATAAGGGTTGATTATTTGCAGAAAAGCACTATTTGTTTAATGACAATAAGAAGGAAAAGCAAAAAGATACAACGCTCACCTCAGGATTATCAGCGTACTCAAATGATGAAGTATGATTCCTCCTCTTACAGTTTTATCATCAATACTTTTTTTCCATATTATATTGGATGTCCATATCCTTACATATCAGGAAAATTTATTTTTCACCTCAAGCATCTAGAATTGCTTTGCTGTCTATAACTGAACAGGACAGGTATTACTGCTATCATTGCATCTAAAATGATAAAATATCTGCTGTTTTGTTGAATTATTTCTGAATTTTCTTATCCCTAAATTTGAGATATAGATGAAAAATTTTATAGTTGGTATCATATGAAAACAATCACAAATCAAAGAATAAATCAGTCTTTTAAAACTATTCAGGAATTTATAGAGTAGCTGATACATCAATGATCTTTCTTCTTTTGGTTTATCCTAATTAAGATTCTGGCCAAATGACTTTCTCATCTGTACATAAGGATAGCATACATATTTACTGATTCTCTCTAATGTTACACCTATTTTCCAGTCTTTGCACAGCAATTTTAAAATAGACTATGTGGATATTCATAATAGAGTCTTCCTCTGACTTTTCTGAGTACTTTCATGTGAAGTTAAATAACTAGCAATGTTGACAATAAATGTAAACCTTTGTGATTGCAGACATTTTCATCATTGCTGACCCCTGTGTTATTAGCCACAGAGCTCTGTGAATCCTACCTTTTGAAATAGATTTTTTGACATATATTTATCAGAATTTTTTAATTCTATGATTAAGCTACATCATTCTAGTTATAAGTTTGCCATACTAATATGACTATAATCTTTAGGACTCCATGTGAATTGTTGCAGTTGACAAATGCAGGAGAACTTTTAATGCTATTTTGTTTCTGTTATAAGGACCAATAAACAGCATCAGTGGAAGATCATTAATAGAGATGATTATGGTTTTCATATTTAAAACTGATTTCCCTAGAATACATACCTAGTGTCTTCTTTTCAATTTAATAGCATCTTATTACATGACCTAATTAGAATGACTCTGGAAATAGAGAGAGATATTTAAATAAAGATATCAGGACCTCTTTAAATGTAGCTAGCTATACAAAAAGTTTCTTTCCATTCTTCAAATGCAGTAGTTTCATTTTCCATCCTTTAATAATGTTAAATAACAATAACGAGGAACTGGAACAGTAAAGATTTATTATATTCACAGATCTCATGAATCAATGAGACCATGGACAGGGTCACTGTGCAGAGTCAAAGTAAGGATATTAGACAGAGTTTCAAAATTTGATTGTGGTCCATCATTATGCTTATGTGGCCTATTAACTATAGTAGTTGGTTTTATTCACGGTTTAGATTTTCAGCTTAAATTCTAACTTAAATGAAAAGGACAGTTTTGTAAAAATATTTCATGTAGCTTGCTTTGCTTAACTTTATAGGCTGTTTTTATATTGCACTGCTAAAAACTTGAGGCTTTTTCTGCCAATAAAGACCACAAAGTCGTTGAGACTCATTGTTATTTTAAAAGATGACAAACTGGCCTTAAGACCTTAGGGATCCTTTCTTCAGAAGTCAAGCTTGGTGATGGATAAGGAGCCATCAGAGTTGTACGTATTTTAACTGCAGGAGTTCAATTAAGAAGCCAAGAGTGTCTCAGGTATACCAGTGCAAATAGAACTGCTTGCTTTGATAACATTGCTGTAGCTGTTCAGTGCAAGTAGTTGGCTTCCCCCAACTCATTTCTGATTGCACAAGGAGGTTAGCACAGAGAAATACCTGAAAAGATTGAGCTCCATCAATGCTTAGATAGTGCTAGAGAATACCACAATGGAGAATGCTGTCCAAATCATGACATCTGCACAGGCATTTGACAGGAACTAGCTAGTTATAAGATATAACCTCTGATAGCCATATTCATGGGAGTTCTACTGCCTTTCTCCCTGTGAGAGAAATACTGTTCTGCTGTTTATAGAGAATTTTTTTTTCTTATTCATCACTGATATTTGCAAAGTCTCTTTTGTAGTACTTTTACTCCCACATCCCTCTTGCATATTTCTTACGATTGCTAATTTGCTGAAACATTTAGTCTTCTACCTGTTTTGGCACCTGTTTGAGTTTGTTCCCTGATATGTTTGCTGCAACACATAGGTGGATTTCATTGAAAATGTATGACTGAAGAGGATTTGGGAAGGTCCATTTCTTATCCCTAGGCTAGCATCATCTCTGCCCTGTCCTTCCAGGAATGCTTGCCTCACTTAAAAGTCTTTTAATTTTGAGAGACTGTCATCTCCTCAGGTAATCTCTACTGTATCTTTCACTATTCTTAGCATGAGAAATCTGTTCCTAATGTTTGGTCAGATTCACTCTTGCAATTTGATGCTGTGTTACTTATTCACCTTATAGAGAAATCTGTTGTTTGGCCACAGCCTTTTAAAGACCTGAAGCATTTGATTATGTTCCATCTCAATCTTCTCTTCTAGAACAAAATAACCCACTCTGAAATGATCTCTGATCATTGATGTTGCTCATCAGTTCACTCAGTTCTCATTTTGAAAGTCATGTCTTACTTTCAGGTTCTGATCTTGCAAAATGCTTCATGTCAGCAGAGCTCAGTGGAAGCCTGTTTCATAAATTTTTCTTAAGTGGATCTGTACTTGGAAAGAGAGAGTCATGTATAGTAGACTGCAAGACGGAAGTATGATTTATGACTTCTGTGTCCAACTTGTCTACAGTCAGAGTGTGAATAACACAAACCCACTTCTATTTTTCCAACTGGAGTAAAACTTGGGACAATAACCACATTAAAGACTATCTTTCTTTTTATGATGCCAATGACAAAAACCAATATTGATTCCAGTGGAAAGAGATTTGGGCAAAAATGTGAATAACAGCGAAATCCATCTGGGCTAGGACAGTGAAATGTAAGCCCTTAATTGAGGCAAACATTTTGTTATGTCCTTTTATGTAACCTTATTTAGGGAGTCACTAAGATTTGTATTTCAATGTGAATACATGTAAGTTGCAGTGACTTTAGAGGGAGTTAGTCACATAATTAACTGTTTTCCTAAATTCACTTTTAAATTACAGGGGCACTCTCCTATGGTAAAAATAATGTCATGAATATCATAACTCACATGTTATGACTGGATTACCTATGTACTGTCCTGCTCTATACAGCTGACTTCTTTAATTTCAAGTGCATATTATAGAAATATCCATTTTTATATAAAAGGAAATGCATTTTTAAGTATTTTTCTGAAATGATTTTTTTCTGAAATAATTGAATTTTTCTGAAATGTAATTTTTCTGAAATAATTGAAAATATTTTTTCTATCTAAGAATAATTACAAAAGGTATGCAAATCTGTCTCAAGAAAACAACTGTGAAATTAATATACTTTTAAAAATCTTTATTATGGATAAAATAGACAATATTGTAGTTTCAATAATGGTTGGCAGTGTGATGGAGGATTTTAGATTGCTTCCATCCTACCCCAAATTTATAATTATCATCTATTTTTGGACACTGAAATACCAAAATAGAGAAGTAGTGCTCATTGTTGAAGATGTGGCCTTTGTCAAAAACTGTAAAATGTTTCTTCTTTAGTCTCTTCACCCTTGAAAGAACATTCACAAGTTCTTGATGAATATGATGTCAAAGGTTAAACAAGATGAAAAATAGTGCATTAGAGTCACATGAGAATTTTTTTTTTATCTTGAAAGCTACTGTAAGGCGTCAGCTAAACACAGCTACAAATTGCTAGACTGGATGTCTTTTGCTTTGTATTCTCTCTTCGTGCATATTAACAGAGAAGGTCTCATCTAGTCAGATCAAAGTTCTAATAAGGAAAATATTCATATTAAAAAATTAATTACTGTGTTTAGCTTAAGTAGTTAATTGACATATTCACACATGCTTTCAGAAACTAAACGTTAAGTGAGCAGCTGCATTATTTGGTGATAATTTTTAAGATAAAATAGAAGTGTATAATTGCTAAGTTAAATTGAAATTTCTTTTTATTATGAAATAAATTCATATATAAGCTTTTCTCAAAAAGTTTAATAGAGAGAGCAGAACAAATAAGCAACTGATGTTAATTTCTACTAAAAGTTCAAAAAGATTATTTCATCACTAAATATGCTTTTTTTCACCCTTAGAATCCAGTTGAAAGTCCTTAGAGAAAGAACAAAAATAGTCTGTGTCGTGACTGTGTTTCTTATCTTAAAATAGAATTAGACTTCTTAGGTACTTACAGAACATTTTAATAATTAAAAAAATCATGATTAGATGCTTATATTCTGGTAGTGTGACTGAAAAGAACATGAAGCCCTAACTCAAACAGTTTTAGTGTGGTGTTGTATTCAGGACTAATGATAAATGATGTGATCCCATTAATTTGAGGAATTTTATTTCAAAAGCCATTAAAAACACTGGAATAAATTAACCTCTAGTGTGAGTAGCAAACTGTAATGAAGTCTGCTGAGTTCTGTCCGGTATACCATGACTATGTTTAAAAATATTATGTTGTAACAGACTTTAATATTTATTAAATTCAGTGTGAATTTTCATCAAAGAAAATGTTACTATTATACTAGCCAATTCTCACATCCAAAAATGCATAAATTTTAAAGGCAGAGGGACTATTACAACACTCATTCTGATTTTTTTTTTAAATCATGGAGTACTATATTCCATTCAGTTATTATTCTAATACTCAGTTTTGAGTTCAAGAACATGTTTGATAAAAGCATATCTTGGATTTGGCTAGCATATGTCTTCCAGAAAGTCATACCTCCTTAATTTGAAGAAAACAGCAGTTAGAACATTTCCTTTCATTGTATATTTCAGTGTCTACTCCCATAATTTCTCATGTCAGCTTGCTAACATCAGCTTGTGACCAGTGATTTTCATCATGCTTTCTGTGTTAGCCTAGAGACCTCTTTCACGCTCAGCACTCCCTGTAATCAGATCACCCCACAAATTTCAGTTTGACAGCAAAAACGTAATGAAATTTCATTAAGCCTTCACCAAAACAACCTTCTTTTGGTCCTCAGTTACTTTTGTATTTCCTTTCATCTTTCAAAATTTTAACGGTCTTTTGAAAATAGAAATATTTCGGGATTCTATTATTGGTCTCTTCCGAGCCATAGAGGAAAGCAGAATCAAACCAAGCTTCCATTTGCTACTGCCATCTTCATGACATTTACCCTTTCTCGCTAGAACATCCACTGGGCTCTTCTGTGGAGTTGCTTCTCTGTTATGACCCCAAAACATCTTCAGATTTGTTCCTTCCACAGTTTTCTCTATTCAGTTTTCTGCATTATTTCATTCTGTATTTCTTCTTCCAGCAAATGTAGTTGTGTACTTGGCTGGCTCAGAACACATTTTGTTTAAGTGATGTCACTACTCTAAACAATATTTGTTGTTTCTTGGATGTTTTATTTTACACTAGTTGCAAATCACCGATGAAAATTTTCAATAATACAAGACTGAAGAGACCTTCTTATGATGCTGAGCATTTACTGATTGCTTTCTTACTCATGTTCGTTAGCCAATTCTTAATCCAGTTAAAACATGCTTTATTGATATTGTGTAGTGCTATATTTTTAATTAGAATATTGAGTCAAAAGACACACAAAAGTTGAAGTATATTTTGCCTTTGGCAACCTAACTTGAAATCTCATCAAAGAGCAGAAGTAGATTTGTTTGACAAGGCTTATTTTTCACAGAACTGTGTTGACTGGCATTAATTATATTCATATGTTTTAATAATTTATTAATTGAATCTCTTTTGAGCTTTTCCATTATTTTACCCGGGACTGATGTTGGGCTAACCACTCGAGGGGTACAGGAGTCACTTACTTGCCCTGTATGAACACCAGTACAATATTTAGCACTATTACTTACTGGAACATTGTTGACATTGTTCATGATTCATTTAGGTCCCCTAAATATATCTTCATTTTTACCTTTAGCATCCTGGAGATAAATCTAGATTTTTTTTTTCTTGATGGAAAAATTTCATCTGCAAATGTGGAAGTAAAATATTTAACACTTGTGTAAATAAATACTGAAGAGCTAGTTATGCCGTTGTGAAATACATTAGAAAAGAAAGTAAAATTAGTGTGAGAGTGGAAAACGTTGTTACACAATTCTACCACAGTTTTACAACAACATCAGGATACATGCTCAGATTAGAAAGAATAATTGAAGAAGTTTGAGTATATATCTGTAATTCTGAAAAGCAGTTAAGTTCTTGTTCTCAAAACTGACTCCTCAGTGGGATACAAAATAGAAATAGATACAGTCAGTTATATGTACATTAGGTTCTGTTCTGGATTGCAAAATCCATCTCAAAGTGTTGATTTCTGTTCTGGTTTTGTTCTACTGGAATTTGTACTTGGGCTGGATGCTTTTGGTTCCCTGCATGCTTGATGCTTCTGGTTCTGACTTGGCTCTAATATCACCATGATTAGGCAAGAAAGATCACAGAAAAAAGAAGTGTCTGAAAGGGAGCAGAAAATGTCTTCACTGTTGAATTTTATGCTATCCTTCACTTCTCAAAAAATCTCAAATAATTAACATTAAAGTTAATGGCTACCAGAGCTACAAGAGAATGCTGAAGAGGAGAACTAGCACTTCTTCCACATAGATTTCCAAAGAGTCAAAGGAACCTATATAATTTCAGCTTGACAGCAAGGTACAGCCCACTGACTTTACTGGGAGTTAAAATACTCCCACAACAGATGCGCCAGAAGATGAAGTTTACTCCTGGACTTTGTCTGAAGGCCTCTCTCTCTCTCTCTCTGGAAATATGGAAGATGAAGATCAATATCAGATGCCTGATCCAAAGAAGTTTTAATCATTTCTTACGTGGAAGGTCAAAAACTGGAGAGATTCAGAGACCTTCAGTTTACTATTTCATGTAGCCTGTGAGCCTGTGACAAGATGTTCTCTCAGACCATGGGAAATCCTCAGATGATGAGGGATTAGAAATGTAGACTCCCAGCACTTCAGGATGATGTCCTGCTTGGATTATTGGATGAAATGGAATGCCCTGAAAAATATTTTTTGTGTGTGTGTTAGAAGGGACCTCTTTTGCTTGATCTTAAATATGCACATGAGTAAGGACTTCATGCATCTTAGTGCATATAGATCTGAGTTGTTTTGTCCATGTTCGGTCAGCAACATGAACATGTAGGCATATTGGGAGCTTAAGGTTGAGAAAACCTGACTACAAGGAGGCAGCTGAATAGCAGCTTGAGAATGTAAGTCATGGCTGAATAATGGATTAAGGTACCGAAAGACCTTTAGAGATTTAACCTCTAAATCTAATCTCTAATTCAACCTCTAAATTGTGTTGTTTTTGTGTTGTTTTTTTAATCTTCTCCTCCATAACTCAAATTTTACAATGACTTTCATAGATCTTTCATTTAAATGAAGGAAAATAAAGGTAAATACACTAAACAGTCCTATATTTTGCAAATTTCATGTAAATAATAGCTTTATGTATATAGATAATTTCACTAAATATGATAATTTCAAAAAACTACAACGATTACTCACATTTCAGAATGACCTTTCAGTTCCTTTATTTTTGGCATTTATTTCACTGAATTGAATATTCAAATGCCATTTTTTCTCTAGACTTATGAATGATTATCTAGAGTTTCAAAGTTTTGACTACCAGCTGCAATTTCTCTTACTATCTCCAGATTTCTTTTTTGTTTTATTTTCTCTTCAGTACTGAATGAAACAGAATAATGCAAACATTTAAGTTAGAAATGGCATCTCGAGATCATCTAGTCCAAATGCCCACTTGAGGAAAAGATAGCTTCAAAGTCAGATGAGATTGCTCAGGGCCTTGTCCAGTTAAGTTTTGAAAATCTCTAAGGATGGGGATTCCACGACCTCTCTGAGAAATCTGCTCCACTGCTTAACCATCATTACAGGATTAAAATAAAGTTCAGAATGAAAACCTGATGTTTGTAATTATGGTAATACTTAAAAGTTTATTTCATTTTAAACATTCAGAAAACCTAAATGGAGTGTAATATTGCTGATATAAGGTAATACAAATCATCTGTCTTTCACTGGAGAATAAATGAATCAAACTGTGGTAACTAACAGTTCACTATCAGGTTTCATAAAATTATTAAAATTTGAGTTTCTGCTCCTATTTTGCACGTGTTGCGTGGGCGGTTTTAACTGTCATTTCTTGTTTTTGAGAGCTTGATTTTGCAATCCTAGTATTCCTTCAGCATAGCAAGGCATCCTTTCTGCCATTTATTGTATGCTTGCTTTATGATTATAAAAATAGGAGTCCAGCTATTCTTTGTCTTTACATAATAGTTAGACTTTCAAAAATGCTGTACAGCCTATTGCTGACATCGACTTCTATTTATTTATTTAGCTGTACAAAGATGGTTCTAGGACTGTAAAGGTTGTTCCTTATGAAAATCGTGTCATAGATCCTGTTTTAACCCTAACAGTTAACCCTAACAAATCACAATGACTGTGATTTGCACAGTAAAGGGAAAAACGAACGCAACAGATCCCATCAGAGAAGCTTTAAACTCTTTTCCTGTTTGTGACAGGACAGTACAGACAGGATCGAAGCAGTGAAGAAGATCATTCAAGAGAAGTGCTCTTGTACTCTTGTGTTTAGATTCTAATTTAAGAAAACACTTATTGAAACTGGGGGGACAAATATATGCATAAGCATAGGAATGATTTGGGATGGATTTATGTGTGTCCTTGCACATGAGGAATAAGAGTCTAAATTAACAGGGCATTAAATACATTCTAAAATTAACACAAATACTTCCTAAAACTGAACCATTTGACAGTTAAGACAAATAATACCACAATTTAAATAAAATAATACCACAATTTAAATAAAATACATGCATACAGTTTTTAAAACCAGACATGTGATGCATACCTTTCTCATATAAAACATGGAAGGACTAAATAGTGCATTTAAGACTTTATATCAATATTTCAATGAAATATTATTTAATAACTCTAAGGCTTACATCAAAATAATTAATGTTATATTCATTATTGCATAGCTTAATCTCTTTTACATGACTAGAAAATTAGTTTAAAGAGACATAATTAAAATAATTCTAGACATGCCACCATAACACAATTAAAAATAGAGTAAGTACTGCAATATGGTACAAAAATATAACTAATTTAAATGCAAACCCCTTTTATGGGCTATTTATCTCTGCTTATGTATGTTAAGGAAATTAAAAAGAAGTTTGTTTAAATGGACTTATTTTTTTCAGAGAAAATAAGGGCTTCAAAGCAATCCTTGCTGTTATTTAACTAATATTAATCATACTTAGAGGCCACTTGAGAAAAATTTATTGCAAGAAACCTGTGACTAGGCATGCCATAGCAAAAAGAGAAAGCCACAGGGCTGAAATGACAGTAGGGTTTGTGTATACAGTGTTTCTCTGGCAGCCAAATAGCAGGATGTGACATTAATCTGAAATGGGAGCTGTATGAAGTAACAATTGTCAATCTCTACAATCAAAGGATGGCTCAAAATCTTACTCAATTAGCCATTTTGGCATGACTGCTCAGTTTATAAAGTCCTTCCAAAGCAAAAATCGCTCTGTCCTCAAGAGGCGCCTCAAGAAGACTGCATGCTTTGAGGATAGTGAGCAATCATCTAGGACTGTAAGCTTGGACTCAGTGTTGTTTTTATATATTTTTTTTTGCAAAAATACAACAATGCCTCATTTAACAGACTGTTCTTACCACAAGGTGAGCCAAATGTGGTTTTAGGCATAGTGAATTCAGTTGCTGTTTACATTACTTAAAGATAGTTGAGTTATGGTTTTCTTTATGAATTTATTCACTGTTACAAGTATAAAAGAATAATTACCTTGTGATATTTATTTTTGAGTACATATATACTTTTAGATTTGTTTGGAATGGTCAGTGATTTCAGCAGAGACCAGTCTAGATTGAGAAAAGAAAAACATGTAGCACACTTCTGATCATTTCTCAAGATCATGTTATGTTTCCTATGTTATTTTTCTTTGATAATTATTTCAAAGGTTTATTCTGCTGTGTTATATGAAAATAGTAAACAAGAAGAAATGCATAAGTGTCAAAAGTTAAAAAAGATTTGAGATTCATAGTAATTCTATCCAACAGGTATAAAAGCTGAATCTGTTGTTTTAAAATTCTTTAAGTCAGTGTGTGTGTAATGATGTGTCTGAAATGTTAGTAATTATTTCCATTTCTTCACAGGTACAAACTCACTTGGAAAATCAGTCTAGATACCATATACAGCAAAGCCAGAGGCACCAAGTGAAGCAGTACCTGACCCTTGATACCAAGCTGTCCAGCCAAACGCTCTCCCTGTCCCACTCCCACACAATCCAGCCTGCAGGTGTTGCTTCCTTATTAAGAAACGGACATATGCCTCCCATCAGTGACATTGGCACACCGGAAAGTCCAGTTACCAAGCTGTTGGCCCTTGGAGGAGAACATGAAAATGCGGTAGGGCAGGGCTGGCAAAAAGAATGGGGAAAGGGGCACTGACTACTTTTAGGAAAATGTGGTATGATTCATCTTGCATTAATTGTGGGCAAAAGATGACTTTCTTTGCTTTTGTGGGACCTTCAGACACAGCTCTTGCTTGCTGAATCCTTCTGGATTGCATGGGTGATTGCCTTGAATGTCATATGAGTAGCTTATTGCATGATCAGGCTTCTAAATTACTGCCAGTTTAAATGTACTGATGCATCTTTTTATCTATGAGTCATATATTGCTGTACATTTTCCGAACATGTACTTTGCAATGCAAACCTTTTTTTTCAGATGAGAGTTATTTCTGTCTAAAAGTATTATCCTATCTGCATAACAAAGTTAAATACTGATTACTTTAAAGATGTAACTGAAAGAATCATTCATTCATTTTTCAGTTAGCTGATATATTAATATATGGGTTATCTTGGGTAAATTGGCATAGATCTGCTAACTTTAGTGCCACCATTGATTTTAATAGAGGTACAGCTATTATGCAATGTCAAATTCTCAGTCAGTGTGAGATGTAGATCATTACGGCCTTTAATACTTCAATAGATTTCAAGAGAGAGTGCTTATTAGGTAAAAGGAAAATTTCTACAGAAATAAGAAATCGAGATGCCATATCATCCCTTGTGCTTTAACAGAACAGAAGAGTCTTACAAATACACTGAGACCCACCTTGAACGTTTGGATGCTACGCTGCTAAGTGAGAGAGATCTGAAAAAATAAAACCAACACTTGTTGGAGAGCTCATCTGGGGTCCCTACATTTCTTCAGCAGAGCTAACATTTTATGTCAGATTTATGGATTATTGGAGCCACTGCTCTGCAAAGGCTCTTTTAGATGGAGGCCTCCTATGGAGGCCTTTGTGGAGGCAAATGCAGCATGTCGAGGATCATTCTTAGCACTGAGGGTGTCTGACCAGGAGCAGCCTGTGCCCATGCTCTTATACTTTGTCCTCGAGAGCAAGAAGGCTGCTTGTAATCCCCTATGGCTCCCTCCTGAACGGTGCCTGGCAATATTTGGGAGTGTGACAGCTGGCACAGGCCAAAATCTGTGCAGTGACCATTATAATAATCTAAATGATCCTGTTCCAGAGCCTTAGGCAACTCACTGGTACTGTATAATTTACTAGTACAGATGTAACCTGCGGATCAGCCTAGGTATGGGATCAACAAGGCAACCAAGGCTGGAACACTGGACTGTGACTATTCATACTGCCTAATTTTTGAGATAGTCTCTGGCATCCTTTGGCCCAGACAGCAGCCTCCTAGTTAAGTTTGGGCATGATTCATGAGACAACATGTGCCCTGTTTCTGGAAGGGGAAGTGTCAATATGAGTTGTGATATGCCACTCGGCCTAAGAATCTGTATGGTATAGTCCTTGGCCTGTGAATGGTCCACGGCCTATAGTATGAAATCATTTCATAGAGCCTTCCACATTGCCTTCACTAGAGCTTTTTGAACTGAGATTTGCTTGGAAATCCTCAGAGCACAAGTGAGCTGTTCCTGCAGATAACAGTTAACAGTGGCAGGTTCCTTTTCTGATCTTTTTTAAGGTAATTTTGTGAAGGGAACTAGACCAAAATTGTCAACGAAAACTTAATACTGAACCTTTTTCAAGTTGATATATTTTTCTGGAAAATATATCCTGTTTTACCTCATATAATTAATACATTATTCCATCTGCTTTAGCAGTTCTTGATTCAGACTGGGACAAAAATATAGGACCAGAAGGCTGGTTCGAAAAGTATCCAGTATACATCAAAAGAGAAATCATTAATTTTTATGCTTCCAAACACAACACAAACCTCTGCCTTCTGAATCCTGAGAGCAGAGTATAACACCAAATCATGAGTGACTCATGCTCTTGAAGAAGCACGGATTCCTTTTAGTCTTCCTGGTCCAGTAGAAAAATACCCTGTGGATATGACATATCTGCTGAAGGTGATGGATCATAGTTACAATTCAGCAATACGCTCCTGTGATCTAATCTTGGTCTTGCAATAAGGGGTTAAAAAAAGGCAAATAGGTTGCTGGTGTTGAGAGGAAAAGCTAACGTACTAAACCACAATTTTTTTCCACTAGAAGTATAAAATACGAATATCTTGTAAAAGTGCCTGAATTCATTGAAGTTTAAGACATCAGTTTTTGAAATTTAGTTTTATTGATGCAGTATATACTCAGGATTATTTCCTCTATATTTTCAGAATAACATTATCTGCATTATTGTTAATAATGATTAGTTTAAAATATTATTTTATTAGATGGAAGAGGTTATTGATGACATAATCAATATGGAATCAAGTTTTAATGATGAAGGTCCCCTACTAATGCAAAGAACTGTAAGTATTTTGTGGAACTTGGTCTTGCTGTTTATAATAGAGAATGTTATTAAGTGATTCAATCATACATTACACTTCAGAGGCTAAAGCAGTGATATCAGTGGATTTATTCTCCTTTCTCTTGAGTTCCTTGTCTTTATGTCAAGAAATATTAAAAGAAAAGGTTCTAATGTAGTGGGACACAGCCATTTTAGCTGGCCTGAATTGCATCCAGTGTTTTAGCCCAGCCACAGCTCCCATGTGTAGGCCATAGGAGATGATAATTCCCTTGCAGGACTATGGATATAATTCTCAAGACCTATGAAGACCTTTTAAAGTCTTCCTTTAAGATCTCTCTGTCTCATCTCAGGAATGCTGCCTCAAGTAGCATTAGCTATTTTCTTTGGTGTGTTATATTGAAGTAAGGATAGGTTATGTTTGTTAACTTTCATAAAGGCAAGCTGCACTTACGTTGAATAATTCTAAGGACAAAGATAAGAAATATCACTTTTCAGATGAAATGACTCGTTGGAATAATAGTAACAGAGCATTATAATTCTGTAATGTCTTTTTTGTAAAGGAATGAAAAAGTCTGCTTAAATTTTCATATATGCTACATATTTGAAAAGATAGCATAGAGTTTTATGGACACAACTACTTACAGAGCATTATTATTTGGGAAAATAATATCTGCCAAATAACCCCAGTGCAAAATACTTTATAAAGGAGATGTCTTCTGTCATCCCAGCCCTGATTTATCTTGGGAACATTTTTCCACCAATTTTGTTCTCAGGGCCCTAAATTGGCTATTCATAAAGGCAAACTTCGTCCTGGGGAAGGCAGAAGGTTTTTCACAGTCTTTGGCAAGCTACAATGCTAGTTTCAAAATACAAAACTAGGCGCTTTTCTTAGCTACGAGAGGAACATCTTTTTCTGACTACAGAACATCACTGGCTACAAGAAACACTTTAGGAGATGATACTTTTTTGTCCCTATGTTACCCACCATACAATACAGAGGGGTAATTAATACTTACTGTGAATGTTTGGCTGTCTGAATGCCAGTTATGGAATTAATACAGTCAGTAATAATACAGTCAGTATGATTTATACATATATAAGTACAGAACATACCATAGAGATGCTCCTAGGGGAGTGAATTAGTAATTTGGCTCAAATTAATCTGAGGCAAGGGAGGATCCTTTCTGGTGTGGTACAGTGGAATGGTGATGAGAAGCATGAATTCTCTGTTTTGGATTGGGCTCACACTCCCTTAACACCTTTTAAAACTGGGTAGTATTAATCTTTGCTGATTCTGGACTCATTAGCCTTTATCTTCAGCCATGAAGGACATACGTGAAATGTACTGAATGCCCTATTCTTGAAGAGCAAGATAATAGACAATGACTTTTAGGCCCAGATTGTATCCTATTTGAAAGTTTTGAGAATCTTGCAATGCCTCTGGGCTGGATAATGCTACCTACATTTTTGTTTATGCTGCAGAAGTCCGCAGGCTCGTAGTTAAACCATGAAAATAGAGTGTTTTTCTAAATTGCCTACTGCAATACTGTGGTGAAATGAAGCCTGCCTTCACAGGGCCTGTGAACTGTGCCAGTGTGTAAAGAAGTCTAGCAATGTTTCTACCTCTTCCATCTTCTCTTTTGGTGTCTTGTATGCCAAAAAACATATGAAAAAAATGGCCATATGGAAATGAAATCAAGCATTTAACTTCAGGCATATAGTTTGTGACTCACAGTTTTACAGCATCTTTATGGCAACATCCTAAACTTGTCTTCAAAATTTTAGTCATAAGCTGCACAAGCATGTTGAAAATAGAGAAGACAGAGAGGCAGGCAGTTTTTCAGCATCATGTAAAGTGTGAGGACATTTTATTTACCTGAGTTAAAAACGTAGATATATTACAACAATATTGGACTAGAGACATTATCAGGAATGAGAGAACATCTAATGCTATTCATGTCCCTGAGAAGAGGAACTGTGGCTGTGTTGTACTTAAACAGTCTTATACAAAGATTCATATCCGTCTTTCTGCAAAGGCTATGCTGTCTGCTATGATGTCTGCTCTCAACATAAAGTGAGACTACAAATGAGACCAAGGTGTCTGTAAGCCTGTCTGACTCAGTATTTCCTCCCTCCTTGTGCTGATCCAGGGCAATGCTGAAGTATTTTTCAAGTCATGTCTTAGATTTTTCCTTCGTTGGCATTCTCTTGAATTTCTCCAAACTGTACAAAATAATTTCTAAAATTCTGAAAAAATCTGAGTCTCCTCATTTTCTGAATAGGTGTTAGGCTCATTTTCTCGTTAAACTGCTTGCTTGACCAAGCCAAATTCATGAAGCAATTTGCTTTTCTCTTTTTTTCTCATGGTGGGTGAGATTAGGGACTTTGCAGGGCTAGCCATTGTGTGTTGTTATGAACTAATGTTTACTTTAGTCGGATGCACCCTTGCACCATTTTAATGGGCACATTAAATGAGGACATTGAATTCTATGAGACTACTCATGTGAATAATTGCTCAGAGGTTCATTGTTTGACCCTGAATTAATGAATTACAGTCATGTATTAGTAGAATCAGAGAAGTGAAAACAAGAACATCCTTCCATCTCCCATTAAAATTAGCAGAGCTACTAAAGAGCTTTTTTTCCTGCTTTTACTGAGTTTAGCCTAAAATTCATAATTTCATAAAACCTTCTGTTGGTAGGCAGCAACATAAGAATGACTCAAAACAGGGAATACTCAGGCCGTGTTTCTCTTGCTGTTACTGTTACCCTAATGCTAGAAACCTAGCTTCAATTGCTTTTTAGAAGCTAGATTCAAACATAGAACTAGCTCCTTGTTATATGCTAAGTATCTTCATTCTTCTGAAAGTATCAGTAGAACTCAGCTATAACTCTGTCTAAGAAATATAGTAGAAAACAAATCATAACTATTCTTATGATCTAGCACTTGATGAAAGATGTTTTTTTTCACTGTGGACAGGGCAGTAAAAGAATAAGAAAACAATATAATAGTTGCAATTAACTTTTAGCGCAATTTTAAGTGTGGGCCTTACACCTAAAATGATGAATTCTCTGTTGATAAAATTTAGGAAAAAGCAAACTTGAAGATAAAACAGAATGTGATCAATTTAAAGTCATTTTTCCTTATTCTAATAATTTAGTCTCATGAAATCATTTACTAATAGAAGCATCATGTTTAACCATATTATAAGAAATCAATTTGTATTCTGAGTTTTATAGTAAGAGCAACAAATGAACTGGTGCTCTTCCTGATCTCGTAGGAATCATTAAAAAGCTTCCATTTGTAATGAAACAAAGAGTATATAAATAAATTTTAGACGTTAGATAATATTATAGCGTGGCAGATATGGTGACAGACACTTAGAAAATATATATTTTTTAAATCAAACTTTGACTCATGCAAAATCTTCAAAGTATATTCAACATTCTGTAATGGATTTAAAATATATTAACTTCCAAATATTTAGAACATATGAAATGTGCAGGTCTGCTAATGTAATCACATCATCATGGATAATTTAGTACAAGTTCTATAAAGCAGAGGTCTATGCTCCTTTTAATGTCTGAAGAAGGGAGATGTGAAAAAAAAGTATCAAGGGAGATATGGAGAGCATCAGATACAGTGAAAGGAGCCAGAAAAGAGTAGAATCAAAAAAGATTTATACGTTTTTCAAGTTTGGAGTTGATAGTGTGTAACCTAGTGCAACCTTTAATTGTTACTAAACATTGTTTTGTTGTGTTAATGTACGTATACAGTCCTAAGACTGTGGAACACCAGAAAACTCTGAAATTGAGCAGTGACCTCTTGCAAAGAAGGTTGGCATTTTACTAGTACCTTCATTCAGAAATAACTGCTATAGCTCAGAAAATCACTTTGCAGCTGCTTGGATAATGTCCTCCATTTGACATAGCATTCACTAAAACTTATATCAAAAGCATTAGAAGATTGTTTGCTTTGGAAAGAGAGTAAATAAGAGGATATTAACGTTCTGCAAGGATGCAGCTTTTTCCCACACATTGCTGGATATAACAGGCCAGCAAACAAAAATTTAATGTTTTAAATATTTCCAAAGATTCAGAGTTGGCTTTTGTTCTGGTTTCAGAAGCATTTCTGTAGAAGCCAGAGGAAAGAGGCTCTGCAACCATTAGACATCTGGTGGTGAGACCTCCCATCCTAGCTGTTAAGAGCAGTGCAGGGCAGTGCTTGAGATAGAGCGCTATGATAAAATTGGGCTTCCCATATCCCTAATAAATACCCAGCCGGTGATCTATTGAATTAGGTGGGCTCACTCTTCATGGCCTAATAGCAATGCAATGATGAAGAAAATGAAATAGTTCCCTTAAAATTGTTTAGGAGAAAAAGGAAAGCCTCTCCATGGAAAAAAAACATTTAACTGATGTTTATCACTCCAATAAAAACTCCTCAGAAGTTTCTGTGTTGATTTATTCATAATACATAATGAATATTTTATTTTTGTAAATATCCAATGGAATGATCTTGTCAGCAGTTGTGTTTCCTGCAGGCTATACCTCCTAACCAGCAGGAAGCATAGTTTTTATTATTATATATGAATACATGCACCATAAATATGATTTGAAGAAGTATTCTTACTTAGGGCCTAGAATAGCCTTGGTAGTCCAAACAACAGTAGACAAATACCTATTGAAACAAATTCTTTTAAAAAAAATCTGCAAAATATTTTCCAAAGTTGTTCTTCATAGAAAAGAAATAGTCAGATCCGAAACAGCGTTACTTGCCCCAGCAACTCCAGCCCCAAGTACTAAAATGATTATAGTGTCATTGGCACTTTGAAGTTCACATCATTCCAGAGATTCAGAGGTGTCACAAGCAATGAATCTGTTACTGGAAATTTTGTCAAGTTGTGAACTTAAACAAATATCTTCAGTTCTCCTTTGAGCCTGACTTAATGTATTTGGCGTTTATGTGCTGAGAAAACAAGAATTAGAACAACAGATAAAAAAATATTATTTTTATTTGCATCAGTTTAAAGAAATGGTAATGAACCTCAGCTGAAACTTGGTTTGAATATTAATTATTAATTTATTATTTATTATCTATTACTTATTCATTTTCTTTACTATTTATTAATTATCAATTAGGTAGTATTTACACAATATTTGATTATTATATTGAATAGTATTGTTCAGTGAAAAGTAGCGATAATGTTAAGCTCAATCTTATGTTATTGACAAAATGCAAGGGGTTGTCCCTCTGTTCCCAGGCCCCCGCTTCCTGCCTCACTAACCCACTTTCTGCTTTCATATCTGCTCAACTGTAACCAATGGAGTGGGAGGACTGTAAGCTGGAGTAATCACTAACAGCCAGGGAAAGCCAAAGCACCTGGGCATCCTGGAAGGCAGAGGTTTCATTAGCTGCTAGACAGAAGAGACGAGGCCTGAAGGCCAGCACGACCCAGGGAAAAGCAGCCCAGCAGGTAGCTGCATTTGGCCACCCCTTCAGGGGTTGTGCAAAGCTTCACTGCTTCACTTTATTACATATGTTCACAGTGTATTATTTCATTAAGATAGGTAGCTACAATTTCCTGCCTCTCCAATTCAGTCAAGTCTGTCAGGATTATTTCACCTTGGTCATTCTTGCAAGAAAATCGCTGAGAAAATTCTCAATTTGCCAGTGATTTGCTTTTATTTGTCAGCAACTTTGACATTTGAAACAATCTTGTGTTGCACAGCCATGGATCAGAGAACTGAATAGATCTTTTCCACTCCTAATTTTTATGATTCTGTTAACTACAGCTGGTATAAAGTCTCATTACATTGGTTAACACTGCTTTTGATTTTATGCAGACAGTATTTATTGATAAAAGCAAAATGCTATCTGTCTGGAAAAATCTCAGTGCTATTACAAGGGCTCTGATGTCACAATTTCTCATCATGGCATTAATAATTTGTATTTGTATTAATTATTTGTCAAGTACTGATGGCTACCATTTGGTATTTGGATGGATTACAAAAATTGCTGTCTGTCCCATTCCCAGAAATCATAAGAAAAAAAGAAATTCAAGTAGATATCCTCCTAAGTATTTTATTTAATAATTGCTATGATTATTCAGTCATGAAGTAAAAGTAGGTTCCATTAGGGATGCATACAGTATCACTGAACTAGGCAGCCTCTGCTGCGTAATCATGTGAGTATGTTTTATTCAGTGAATGGTGATGCCATATGGCAATTTTTAAAGTTTATAAAAACTGTTAAAATTCACAACCATTCCAGAGAAGGGTAGTGTAAATATTAACAACCTCATTGCTTAGGTTGGGTAACTTGAAAAAACTGCACAACATCAATGAAAATGCTTTGTCAGTCACATTCTACACTAGATTAGTCTTAAAGTCCAAGGAAAAATCAAAGTTCACTTGGGTATATAAGCTTCTGCCTTGCACTCCCTGGTATTATTTACAAGCTTAAGAAAAAGAAAAATGAAGGAAAAAGAACTATCTGTAGCTATTGTGGAAATAATAGACTCCTCAAAAATAAAACTGGTGAGCAAATATTTTCTTTGTCTTTCTTCAATAGTATAAAAGTAAGGATGCGCACTGTGTGTGGATCATGAGTTACTAATCTCAGGATTAGTAAAATAAGGTGCAAGATAGGAAATTTTACCTTTCAGCTGCAGAAAGCTAACAATGAAATGCACAAACTTAGAATTCCTGAGAACTGTTTTCCGTATCAGTTGGAGAGGTCTTCTGATATCATTTCCACTGTTGTTTTGTATGTAATATAGATGCCAAGTGAATGTTTGTTATCAGCCTTTTACATTAGAGTAGTTTGAGGCAGCAATCTCTGAATGAAACGGGCAGTGTACATGCCTCTTGCATGCCTGAATTACTCCAAATAGGTTGGGAATGAGTGTTTGCAATTTACTTCATGCTGTAATAAAGGTCTTCATAGCATACAGCATACAGTATATTTGGTCCAGGAGAAGAAATATGGGTCCACTGTTACATAGCTGCAGGTCTCTAGCTCCATATAACATGCCCAAATAGCTTGTAATGTAGCCAAATAACAATTCTTTCTATACATTTAATCAACCTCAACACATTATCAACATTTACCTTAACACATGGAGTTGAATTCCTCTCATCTAATCTTAGACTACCTTCATCTAGTTTCTTCATCTGCATCTGAACTCTTCACTCTAAGTTCTTTTTGTCTACATTTACTATAAAGACGCAATTTTAGCCTGTGATTTACCTGACTGATTTTAGATGTCATGTTTAGTATGAAATGAGTTACACTGAAGAAGTATGTTTCCTCCGTTAGGTATAAAGGGAGTCTAAACTAGTACACAATATGGATGTCTTTATTCAGTTGGAAGTATCACAGCCCATAGGGACAGATAAACAGAAAACACAAATGAAAGCTATAAAAGCACATAAACATATATACAGAGGTTTGTCACTTCTTCACCAGAGGTAACCCCTATATCCAACAAATCACTTTTTGTCTAAAAATATAAGGATTGGCATTTTGGAGTAGATCCTGGGTTGACGGATGAGGGAAAGTATTTTTATGTGTATTGTCATATTGCAGTTTGCCTTTGTTGGCAGGTAATGAGTGCATTCAATGTCTTGTCAATCCTCACTATTTCTAAGCTTGTATCATCTGCAAGTAGATTCCTGCTGTTTGTGGTCACCAAGAATGTTCCATCTTATCCTGAAGCCTAATGACAGAGCCACTGCTATGTCTCCTGTATTCTTTTCTGTATATAGTAAAGTGAGAGCTGCAGTAGAGATGCCAGATAGTATAGAAGGCCACATTCAGCTTGTCTTCAAGAAGACAGGATTGATTAGGTGAAAATTTGGGCCTGTAACATACAGGAGATGGTTGCTTCTGGAGCTACTCTGGATTACATAGAAGACTGCTGTAGCCTCAGAGACAACAATACAAGCCACTTTGTTCTCCAGGCACAGCCAAGGTTTTTAGTGTAACACAAAGCCAATCTGTGGAAAACACAAAGATTTCTTAAAGGCTACTTTGAGAAATAAACTCCTGCAAATTATCCTAGCATTTCTTAGCACCTCCCTCTCCATGGTTTTCCTATACTATATACGTATAGAGTATTTTATAAAGTACTTTAATTTACTCTCTCTATAAACACTTTTGCATATATCTGAAGTCAGCTATTACAGAAGGGAATTCAAATCAAAAGAAAACTCTGCATGTTATATGATAATCCATCTGAACACACCAGATCACAGTAATTATTAAATACCTTACTGAAAAGTTTTCAGATACTGAGGTGATATATGAAATGTAAGAGAATGTGTAAACTCTATGATGTGATATGAATACCAATATTAGAGTTGTATTTAAGAGAAAAAGCCCAATATTCATATTCTGCAATAACTCTACTTTGTACTTCAGCTTCAATTTTTTCACGTATTTGAAGTTTTTGTGCTGTGTTCAGGAACAGATTTGAATGATATATGTTTACAGATAGTAGGACAGGAATTGTTTGGGACGAGGAATTAGTGCATTAGCTGATGTTACTGCTGAAATAATAGTTGTAAAACAGATAACACAGTTATTTAAACTGCTATCTTTAGGTTTTGGATCCTGGAGACAATTAGAACAGTACTCCTGTGATGATTTATTTCTAGCTGCAACCGGGCTTCTTGCAGTATCACAACATCACTTCACTTTTGGTCCACATCTATTAAGTTATCCTTGTAACTAGAAAAACTAAGAACAGATAAAATCATATTATTAAAAGATCATAGCTAAAAGAACAGAACTCTCCAGCAAAAGTGGATTCTCCAGCAAATTCCTTTGCTTGGTCATATATGACCAGACATTTATCTAGACAACAGACTCTCTATATATGATTAGTATAGGAATGTACTGTAACTGGGAATCTGAACAGAGTTCATTTTTCTCTGGTGAATAATGAACTAACTTGATGATCATTATTTGAAGATAAAAAATGAACCAGTTTTCATACATAATATATAAAATGTAATATAATAAATCTGAACATTAAGTTCCTGGTTGAGGACTGTGTAATTATGAACTGTGTTAAGGATAAATATAAAAGGAGATACAATTTATTCAAAGCAAAACAAGTCTGAAAAGAGAAGCATTTGCTTTTCTGTTCTCTTTAGATAATAAAGAAGGAACTGAAATAATTGGTTATTAGTTAGTATTAAAGACCATTTATTTCCAAATACGTTATAATTATTTTGTATTTTAATTACAACAGGACCTAAAATCTTTAGCTATGAATGGGACCCTGCTATTCTAAACACAGTATACTATAACTTTTTGATAGTTTGACAGTGTTAACATCTTTACAGGAAAAATAATATTATATTTTCTATTGTCCACCTTTCTCCAAGCAATATAGCAATTCCAAAACAAATCCAGTGGTTGAACCCCAGTCTTCTGAATGTAGGGCTTGCACTGAACCACAATATCATTCATCTTGTCTGAAGTGCTTTTGAATTTGAGGAAAAGTCACAATTCACTAAGGCACACTTTGAAAGTATGAGAAATACTCCTATTTTCTTCCTGCCAAAAATTGGAAACATCTGGTATACCAGATATTGCTATTTAGAAAATGTACTTACAATGACTTATTATAAACCTGTTGACCAATTCACTTACTGGCCTGTTCAGTGCATATTTTGATGTCCATATATGTACTTCAAAGAGAGAAAAATAGTTTGTTTACTGGTGTTGCTTGATAAGCAGTAAAGGAATGACAAGGAATTAAACACATTTTTTTATTTTTTATCCTCTAGTAACACAGATACTAAATAACCTAATTTTTACTTGATATATAAAATGAAGAATGAATGTGGTTCCAAATTTAAATTTCTACAGTTGGGATGCAAATGACACTAATAAAAAAGCTTTTTAAAATTCCTGTTTTGACTTTTTAATTGAAATGAATAAACAAGGACCCCATTTAAATCAGCGGGTGCTGAAATATATATTTTTGGCTAATACGGACAAGAACTATTCTTTGAAGTAATGTTATCAATTAGGTTCCAAAGATAACATATTTTAAGTAGGATATATTTGAGAGTGAGCAATAAGATATTGTACTGATATTTCATATGTGAATACCTCAAACTGAATGTGATCTGAACAAGTCCTAATTTTTATCAACCACTAACAGATGTTTTCTTTTGCAGAAATTCTACCCAGCATTTTGAGTTAAGCAGTTGAGTAGTTTCTTTCTGTGACAAGTAAGGCAGTATGTGATGATAATTCTCCATTTTATGAGCTTACTAAATCTGGATGTGCAGTACAGACAATCTGACCATGTGAGTAGGTTTAGTGGTCCTCAGAAGTGTCTGTACTGCACATCAACTACTCTGGACGTATACTTGTTTCTCTAGGAAAAAGATGTAGACATTGTATGCTGTATGGGTGTAGACATTCAGTATGCTGCACTCCACAATTGTTATGATGCTTTCTGAGCTTATGCATGACTGAACTAGGTATGCAAACCTTCTGTACTCACAGCCCACTCCTTGCCTAGGAAGAACCATGGAAAGAGGGTAGCAGAGGAAGTTTCTACTAGTAGCACAATTCATAAAACTTGTTTCCCACTTGCTTTCCTTTCCATACCCTCCTCACACCTGGGCAGAGCAAAGACTTCTGGTAGAGGCAGCCTGCTCCTGGTGTCTGCCATTCCCAGGGGCATCTTGCCATTCTCTTCACATGCCTGGTCTTGTGCTCATTGTGCCAGTGGAGAACTGAGGAGACCTTGGGAGAAATGGTAGCTGGAAATGAGCTTCCACCAAGTTCCTGATCCCAGGTCTCTTAAGAGAAAGAAGGCTATCTGATGAACGTGTCAGGGCAGTCCAGAGACTAGGTTCAAAAACCCTTGCTGTCCTAGGTTTAGCTCATTTAGGTAACTGTTTACTTGAGAGATGTCTGTTTACAGATGTGTGTATCCTCCATTACTTCAATGATTAGCAATACTGTTTTGGAGGTATGGAGATCTGTTTGCTGCTTGAATTATTCTTTCTAGCTAGTTTTCCATATCAAGAGTTTGTTGATTTGAGCTTTCTTTTATGAGAATAGATGAGTAAAATGCAATAGGGACTTTGAAGAAGGTAACTGAGCAGGATTCTTTTCAGCAGGGTAAGAGGCTGGCAAAGGAGAAGGCAATGACTTTGTTGAAAGAGAAGTACATGGCTGGAGTCAAGAATCAATCTTCAGCCTCAGTTTATTTAATATTTTCATTACTGACCTTAATACAAAAAATATGTGTGTTCTGATGAAATTTACCGAGCTAGCAAAAGTAGAAAACATTGTCAATACAAAGGAGGATCAGGATATCATAGGGGAAGAATTATGTGTCTGTGATGACAGAATAGTATAAATGGAAGGAATGTAATAGTACTGAGTGCAAGGTCATTCATTTAAATACTAATAACAAGAATGTCTGCAGTAAGTTGAGAGCTCATTAATTGGAGATGACAGAGAAAGATCTGGGTATATTAGTTTCTCAGAGGATGACTATAAGCCATCAAAATGATGGGAATGCAAAAAAGAGATAAATATGATCTTAGAATCCATCAAGGGAGATATTTCCAGAAGACACAGGGAAGTATCCACAGGAGAATTCACTAGGAAGAAAACTTTTAGAATGCTGTAAACAGTTAAAGACATTCACCTTTCCAGAAGACTAACTCAAAGCAGGAAAGGAAGAGAGCAGGCTGTGCAGATAACTTATAGCATGAAACGTCTATCTAAAGAGCATGGGATCTGGAACAGCACATTCTTTCCCTAAATCATGAGAGAGTTTTCATGGCCTAGTAATGTTTTGTTTTAGAAAGGACATGACTTGGTATCACAGACTGCTCATTTTTTGTGATCATTGTTGTCCATTGCCAGCTATCTGTATGAGAAACGAACTCTTAATATTTTACCGTAGAAATTTGCCTACACAGCAGTTCAGAATCAGTTATTAAATATAACAAGCCCTTCAGGATGAGGCCTTTCCAATACTTGTGTTAGAGAGCACCAGCACCCAAAGGTGCCAGGCTCTGTTTCTGGGAATGCTACATCCTGCAAGGTGCTGCTCAGCTTAAGCCAGGCACTTGTTCAGATGCTAGAAGTATGCCTTTAATTTATCTTATTTTCAAAGCTGAGCATCTTCCAGGATTGAGCCCTGTGAACGGAAATTCTCATGTTCCAGTCTTCTGACACAGGCATTAAAGACTCTGTGACACATTATACAAAAGGAAGAGTGTCAACCCCAGTGTCCTTGCCAAATGCTAACTCGGTTAATTACAGTCTGCTTTCCTTAATTCTTCTTGAAATTTTAATTAGATATAGTATTATTCTCTTCCAGTACCACATTGTCACTGGCTGTTCCCACTTGACTATTTGCTATGTTAAAGGTTGCTAATCTTTTGTCCAAAGCTGGCTGCATATTAGAAGCAGGAAAAATGACTAATTATAGACTTCTATTTTTAATTGTATGTGCCTGCCCCTTACAAGCTACTTGTATCTAAATTCTCAGACATGCAGATATAAATATGTGTATTTATAGTGCATTGAAAGGTCGAAAATGATGTGACTTACAAGGATTTCTCAGACCAACACAAATGTATTGGTACACCTTAGGGAAACTGGAGGATAGATAGATTATTTCCTGGGATTTTTACATTTTCATACCCAAATGCGTATGTTTCCATATCAACCGCCAAGTGTACGTATCTAAATTGAAAGCAAGCATACGCTTTTGACACAGCCTACTTAGTTACATTTTTAAAGTGCTTTAGGATTCATCAAGTTTGACAGTGCTATATAGCTGAATAAGATCATTATCATATACATAACATATAATTATGCCATTGCAAATGATTTGTACTTTTAATAAGATTGCATTGGATTCTTTGTAAGATAATGTCAATGTATATATTTATCCTGCAATGCAGAACTGAAAGCTGTTTGAAGCCACAGTAGTGTAAAAGCTATCCCTGCTGCACATATGGCTGTGTAAAAAATAAATTGCACTATGGTGTGTGGCATCTTAGTGCACATTAAAATGACTAGATGTAATTTGACATGTAATTTCTATAATATATTGCAATAGATCTTTTAATTTTGTAATTTAAAAATTATTTCCCCGATGTCTACATTTCTAAAATAGCTCCCTGCTTTGACAGACAAAAAAGTTTCTTATCTCGTTTCTTTACCTGAGCAAATTTGACTAATTTCTATTTGAACCTCTTTCTCAGTGCTCTATAGCATTACCGAGCAAATGGTTTGGAATTTTCCTTGCTTGATATCAACTCAGGGCAAATTCAGGTACAGAGTTTCAGCAAAATACTTTGTTAAAGTTTTGTCTCTGTATATTTAACTCCCTCATAAGCAGAAAGGTGAATGTTTTTCAGGAAAGATCTAGTCTGGTTCGCTTTGTTGTTCTCATATGATTTTTGAAATAAGATTTTATTCAGAAATTTTCTTATTAAAAGCACAATAAAGTTTATAAAAGGAAGGTACATGTGAAAAACCTGGAACAGTCACCTGAGGCTTCCTAAAGAGTTAGAAAGAAGAAATAGAGGTAATTCAGCTCATTGCAAGTGTCCAAGACAGGTCAGAGGAATCATCACCTATTACTTCTCCTGATTCTAAATCATGATATTGTGGCTTATTCCAACCACATAAGTTCATAGCAGTTTTTTCCGTGTGTAATTATTTCTGTAGGAACAAAATAATTGTAACTAGGTAGTGTAATTTACTGTTGCTTTATAAGCATTTTGTCCTCCTGTAAGCATGCAAATGCTGTGCCACCTAATTGAGAATGAAGACCTTGTCTCAAAGTGAGATCACTAATGGCTCTGTCACAAAGAATCCACTTATCCATCCTAGTGGCCCTTACAGAATGCCTTATATTTGAGTTTTCTACTAAAACTGTGTGAAACATATACAACATGATATAAAAGATACATATCTGTTTCATATTTGTTAGATTGCTTATGAGATTATTATATTATTTTCTGTGGTCACTGTTTCCTAATGTTTCATGAAACAGTAGACTATCCAAATGATGGCTTGATCCAAAATTCACAGAAATCAGTACAGGAGTCGCATTGACTCTCAGGTCTTTAAATCAGTGCTGAATATGAAGTATGTTTCATATCATTTCAGAAGCCAAATTCACTTACATGGAAGTCCTTGAATATGTGTCTAGAGCTAATATGAGTTAACTCTCATATAGTTATGCTATCACCAGAACAAAGAAAATGCAAAGTTAAAGCTGTAGTGAATACTGTAATACTTGTCAGTTCGCTACTCAGGAATGAAACAAAGGTACTTAATGTAGGAATGTGCTTAGCTTTCAAATCCTACATATTAAACATAGCCTATTCTTGAGTAATACTCAACTGAATTCCAAACATTCTTTAAAAAAGTATTTTCATTGAGAGATCAAATATTTAAGCAGATTTTCAAAACTGACTTGGCATGGTGATTTCTAATAGTATTTAAGAATTCTCAGTTGTCTTAAGTAATAGGCGTCTCCATAAATTACTTAAAAAGTGAGCATGTTATTCATGTGTATTCAAAAAGAGTCTTGGCAGTTTCATTCCATTCTAAGTTATTATAAGAATTTAACGCAAAGCAAATTCTCAGACAATTTAGTATCAAAGATGATTTTTTTTTCTTCTTGGAAAACAAAGCTTATTTACAATTCCAGATGTAATATAGAAAATATAGCAAAAACTGCCATTGGACAGCTTCACATTGAGCAAATCATTCTTTTATGGTATGCATGAATTGTTAGGTATTTCCTTTTTCCTTTTTTTTTTTTTATTTATTTTATTAATGATACATCCCTTCCACTCACTCCTGAAGCACTAAAATGGTCTATCTGGAGTCATCTTCTATCACCAGTAAAAAACTTGACCTTATCATTTAATAAAGCTTTCTTAAATAACTCCTAATTACAGTAGATATTTTTATATTTGAAGTCAGTAGTTTCACCCACAATTTTTTTCATCCTTGGAAAATGACTACTTTTAAGGAGCCAAGTATACACATGACTGATTAGGATGAACTTATTTTGTTCATATTAAACACCATTATGAGCAATACTTTAGAAAATAGAGCTTTAAAACATTAGTGAAATCACTTTTTAAATCATAAGCTGGCATTGTCAGAGAGTGCATACATCCATTATGAATGTGTTAAAGTTCAAGATCATTGTTAACAAAAATAATTACATTATTTAAACTATCACCTGCTTTTCTGATCAGAGAAAACATTTAAATAAGCGGTAACTAGACAAGTTGTATGCTAAAGATCCCCCCAGGTTTAAGTAATGCATGTTATGTCAAATTTCTTAATCAGTTCTTCTTTTCTTCTTGTCAATTAGCCAAAGTTAAAACAAACTTTTTGATTTTGCTCCTTATTCTCTCAGCTGTGAGATATTACTTTTGTTATAGATATATTTTTTCCCTACTCTACTTTTTAATGGACCAGGCTGACTCAAACTCAGTATCTGAGTCCTTGTTTGTTGTCCTAGAATGAAAAAAAAATTGTTCTACAGAAAGATTGTATGGCTCATAAAATGCAAAAATATGTTGCTTTCCATTCATATTCCCTTATATGTTCTTGTTTGTGAATCTGGTTAGACATTTTATTCAGTTGTTTTCACATGAACATACAGCAATATATAAGATATGATCAGTGATCAGTGATGAAATGTTTACTATCTGATCACAGAAACTGAGCAGAACCTGAACTGTTCATTACTAAACTTCTACATATTTTCAACATAATATTTGATGTATAAAATTATTCAAGAGGCTTGGGCTATTGTCTAGAATCCATCAAACTGTACTTTAGCCTTACTTCTCTTTTAGGGTATTCTGTGAGTTTGTTTAAATAATGCTATATTATATTTTGGAAAGCAAATAAAGATAATAGTATATATGATTATATATATTATGCGTATTAAAAGCATTAGGTTATATGGTCTGTCTTGACTACAGCACAGGTTTTTTAATTAAAGCTTCTTCTTTGATGTTATGCCCACCCCAATTTTAACTATCACATCTAACTAGGTCACTGAATTTTTATATTGTTAAAACATAAACAGTATGAAGTACCAATACAGAGTTTGGTGATGTAGTCAAAAATCACTGGGGAGTAGCTTAAGACCAGCAAGGTTATTTCTCCTTTCAACTTAGTTCGTGTTTGAAGTGCAGTTGTGGTAAACCTGCTATTGGAAAATCTACTGTAGAACTAACTCAAAACAGACTCCAGGGGCCACATCTTGCCATCACTCTGCATATGAAACCCATATGAATGTCAGATAGAAATCTGCTTATGGAATAATAGCAGACTTTGACCCTTTACTTTTAATTTTACTTAATTCTAGATAAGGGCAAATGTTCCCTTTAGACACATACATGTAGCTCGTACTGAAGAACATCAGACTTATATTTAAAGACGTTTGCTCTTTGTATTTATGATGTTTTAATCTTTTAAGCCTTTAACTTATTCTAATGCTTTTTCTTCTTCTTCTTCCCTCTTTCTCCCCCTTAAGCTCTCTAGCAGCATTTTGGACATATATAGCAGTGACCAGGGAATGGCACCAGCTAATATGGGTCTCACAAATGCTTCCTGCCCAGCTACTCTACCTGTAAAAAGGGAACTCACAGGTAAAAATAACCCTGATATTTTAGTATTTTATAATTTCCAAAGTGATATTTATCATATAAGTTGAATAAATCTTACTCATGAAATAGCTCTTCTCCATAATCATTGCTTGAGAATTTTGCAACATTTGTACTGATTCAATGAAGGGGAGGAACAAAGATCCAGGAGAAATGTTTTCAATGTTTTCTTTCTATTCTCTACTTTATCAATTCAGAAACAACATTTTCCCTGTTTTTTTTTTTTTTTTTTTTTTTTTTTTTTATGATTATCATGCTTCTAATAGGGATAATTATTTTAGGAAACATAGTGGGGTCTTCCATGTGTTTGTTCCTGATCAACAGTATAAATAATCATCCATTAAATTTGTTCCAGGGAGGAACAAATGATTCTTTTAAAAGCTTACAATAAGGCTATTCAAGGTAAATCTATATTAGTGGATTAACAACTTTAAAAGTTACATTCAATTAATCCAAAGAATGCTAACAACTACGTACAGTCTATTAGTGTTACTCAAAGGAAACAGTGAGTTTTTTCAATATGAATATCTAGAAATCTGATTAACTCTTGTATTATGGGATATGCAAATCCAGATTCACATTAGTGTATTGTAGGTTTTATTCTAATGTGAAATACAGCAAATTGGAGAAAAATATTCCTTCATAGCCTTTCTACTTGTTTAAATAAAAAATGTACAATAATAAAAACTTAAGCAACCTGCCGGACTCTCTTAAAGATTTAGTACAGATAGGATATAGATTTGCCTATGATCTTGTATAATAATGAAAATAATAATAAAGGTATAGACTGAATGCCCGCTCTTCATTACAAGAGGCCATTTTGAAAAGGTGAAAGGAGGGTTGGAATTGCAGCTTAAAGACTGTTTAATAAATATTATTTTCTGTCAGAAGCAGATACACGAGCAATGGCAAAGGAGAGACAAAAAAAGGATAATCATAATCTCAGTGAGTATATGTTCATATATGGTATAGAAAATGTATGGAGAATGCTGCAATTAATATTAATACATTAATACAATATTAATATGTCACTGCTCTCATTCAAGATCAACGTCTTGATCGGGTAATTAAATTAAATTCAGTATGCAGACGCAGACAAGCACACAGCCTTATTCCTTGAACTGAATTACTTTCTTTTATCTTTTTCTTTTCAAAATATTTTACCTATTTTAATGAATTTCCTCTCATGTCACCTCCTGCTACTATGTTTTTATTTTACAGTTGTACATATATCTTGCATGTGTAACTGGGCTTTCATTTTGCTTGGTGTTGTCCTTGAGAATCACTGAGCAAAACAGATAAGAAAGGAGGAAGACAAGATGAACAAACAGAACAGGAATGACCTAGACTCCTCACATCTTTCTTTAGAGTATTATTTGAAGCACCAGCTTAGAGGTTCTAGTCAGGCTGAAACTTTCTATCAGCAAGAGGGAAAAGAAAATGTGTGCAAATATTGAACTTACAAATATAAACAACATTTTTTATTTATCCAGAATAGAAAAGTTTCATTTTGCTTCCTGAAAGTATAAAATTAGGTAATTTTTCTCTCTTCTGAAAAGAAGAATTCTCTTTGGAAAGCACTGAATGAAATAATTACATTTTCCAGTTCTGCTCTCCACTCTTTCCGGCAGAAATAATCTGTGAATTTAAACTCAGATCAGTAATTATTTAATAAACTTTATTTAGCTCTTTGCTCTCTTGTCATTCCAGTAATCTTAGAGAGAGCAATGCTTTACTTGCATAAAATTATGGATCTGGACATATGCATTCCAGTGCAACGTCCTAGTCACTGCTGCAAAGAAGGTTTCTGCCCACTTAGATTTTCCAGAAGGCATCCTTGTTTCTGTCTGCATGCTTTGTGGATTATAAATGGACCATGTAGATTTTGGCGCTTCTTGATAGCCTATCTTCTCTGAAGTGCCACTGCAGCTGTCTTGATTGGGCAGAAATAGGAATTTTTTTCTAGACTAGGAAAAGACGGTGGGTGTCTGAGCTGTCCGGAATTGCAGCAGGAGGAAAGCTGTTGAGGAGGCAAGCATACGTTAGGAACGCCAACTCTCACCATTGCCACTACTGTTTATTTTGGCTGTGAGATCATCCTTCCTACGTACAGATGACATCTCAATGAGGGTAACACAGGGTACCTTTAATTGTAATTCACTAGTGAAAGACTGTATGTGGGAATCATAGCATGCAGACACAGAACATTTCATTCTGGTTTGGCACCAGTTGTAAACTTCAGACCTCAAAGTCTCTCTGAAGATAGCTTTACTATCTTCGGCTTGTACATATTAAGGCATTGCATATAAAAGTGTTATTAGTGTGACTGCAAAAGAAACCCCTGAAAATAAGCTATTTTATGACTATCATTCATTTTTAGAGACGTCTGAAAAATCAAATTTCAGAGAATGATTAGAATTACACCAGTATTCATGTTTTGGGTTGATTTAAAGTCTCCATTTTACAGTTATAAGCAGAAATATTTTTGTATCTGTAAGGAAGAACTAGAAAATTATTCCCTTTAAGTAGTCAGTTCTTCAATCAAGCCCTGAAAAGGTAATTTTTTCTTTGTCTTGTTTTATAGCGAGTGTTTAGTTGGCTTTATTTTTTTCGATCAGTCTCTCTTGCTCTCTAGAAGAGCTTTTCTACTCTGTAAATATTAATTAAGCAACAGTTATTAAGATATATGACTATACATTTAAGTCCCATAGTTATTTTGCCAGCATAACTTAGGTGTATATATTTTTAGTTGTTTGGTTGCAAAGTGCTTTTTTATGTTGTGTGTTCCTAAGAATTTGAGCACATTGGTGCCCATGGGGTACGAGGGATCACTTAATAATACACTCATATGGATTATAATTCTGTCTACTCAATATGTGATTCACAACTGTAACAACTAAGCTACTTTAATCTGTTGAGTGAAATTCCTCTTTCTAGAGAGAGTAAGACAAGCTAATGCATCCCACTGAGGCAGAGCACTTTACCAGTGTAATAAATAACACCTAGGGAGTTCCCTGAATTGGAATCAACTAATAACTGCGAAGTCAATTCACTAGCTGCAACACAAACCTAAAAACCTCACTTAGACAGCAAGAAAAAAATATCTCTTTTTATAGAAAGGGGAAAAGAAGTAAAAGTAATCTATGTGATGGACCTGAAAGTAGCATGTTAGTGAGTATGACTATGAGAAGGTTGAAGCTGGCCTAGGAAGACCCACTGGGCCTTCCTTCTCCACACCTTTTTTAAAAATATAGGTCTATTGAGCTGTAAAGACTGGCTTTTTGACTTCCATTAAAATTAGGCCATCAAACTTTAAGTACATATTTATATACATGGATAAAGGAGAGCATGTGTTCAGTCTTCCTATGTTCTAAGCTGATTTACAAGTGTTAGCTTTGGTCTGGTGAAATATAGCTGAAATAGAATAGTAAGAAGATCTTCTGAGAAGCAAGCAATAACAGAAATGGCTCAGTGCAATGCTAGTCATGGACCAAAACTGATTCCCAAGAGAGATAGGAGATGTCCTTTGGACTTGCCTGTTAGAAAAGTGATATTTCTCTATCTAAAAATAGCTGGAGACAACCTGATGAGGAAGCTGAAGTGAATTCTCTCTAAAATAGTGAAATAGGAGGCAGAAATGTGACAGGCCCTTGTGTAAAGGAGAAGCAACACCCCAGTCTGGACAGCCAGTACTATACTGAAAAGGTCATCTGAGAGCACAGAAAAAATTTTAAGATGCATATTTTCTTTATTTTTGACTTTTGAAGGTTATTGCAAATATGCTCATGCAGTCCATCACTGAAGGAAATAAAAGGATGAAGTGTTTTTTGGAATGTAATCTTTCCTCAGCTTCAGTGAAGAGATATGGTTGTGTGCTTTGTAGTTTACACAGCTGATATGCTGTAGCAGAAAAAAGCAAATCAAGAAGCTGAAGACTTTAACATCAGGCAAAAGATAACCGAGCTGCTAACCACAAGCTGTAGCAGGAGTTTTGACATGAGTGGACTGCTGGATGAGTTGTCTTTTGCTCTTGTTGAAGTCATCAGCAAAACTCAGTGCACTGAGCTGGAAGATCATTGTATGGGAGCAGGGTGGAGAAAGGGTACATAAGCTGCGCAAAAAAGAAGTGTTATCCCATATCTAAGGAAAAAGTGACCAATTCATTCACTAGGAGTCTAGTTGTATAGGGATGGGAAACCTACCAAGTAGGGCGAGATGATACTAATCATGGAGTTTGTCTTGAGAGTATGTCAGAGACATGTAAAATATGTTGGAATTTCTATTTGAGGAGGAATATTCTGTCTGTTGACTGACCTGTTTTTAACTAATTGAAATGTTTTATGCTGATTTTGTCATATTTTGTCATTTTGTCAAGAATATTTCACCATAAAAATAGTAACTGTTTCTTTCTAACAGTTGAGAGAAGAAGGAGGTATAATATTAATTACCGAATCAAGGAGCTTGGCACACTCATCCCCAAATCTAATGATCCGTGAGTTCAACCGTCTTTCCTGTAATAATGTTTATAGTTTAAATAATAATAATAATTAAAAAGGCTGCATATACTTGCTATAGGGGTGACTAATGGGATGCAGAACTTACTATGCCAAGTCACTAGTTCAAATCAAGCCATAAAATCAACAAATCTTTGACAGATTTTTGGTGGCTGTTAGGAAATCTTATATGAAAGGAGAATAAAAGGAAAGTGGATCTAGTAATTCCAGGATGTTAAAGAGAGACCTCTATGCCAGGGATGGAGGAGGTGGTGGTTGTTGGGAAGGAAATCAAACTAACATCAGAAAGTCAAGCTCTCTATTCCTGGGAGCAATTGTTTGGTGTCTCTGGAGAAGTAAGGAGTGATGCTTCCATCCCTAGCCATGGGCCCTCTAGTGGGATAAAACAAAATGTGTGTTGCAGCTGTCCTTGGCTTAAGCAAAAAGAAAATTAGTTTAAGAGTCTGTAGACTGAGTATTTTTCAGAAGTCCCCTCTCCAGTGGGGGGAAAAAACAACAGTCCTGAAATGTGAGGTACTTTTCTGATAAAAATAATAATTGCTATAACTGCTATAATAATAGCATTTTATACTACTGCATATACTTACAGTAACAAAAAATGCACATTGTTTAAACGATACTTGCATTCCCTGAAAGCTTGTATTTGTCATCAGCATGAGAAAATCCCCCTCAGCAGGAAAACCTATTGCAGGATTAGCAATAACAATTCAGTGTGATATTTAATGCCAGAACTTAGCCTTAGATTTCTCATGTCAGTCACGGATGCTTTAAGGCTGTGCACTGGCATCATTGTGATTTGCAAAAAAATGGTTATACAGATTTTGTCTTTATCATCTGCATGTCAGTGCAGACCTGCATGTTGCTTCACACGAAAATATCTACTGATACTTCAGCCTTCCCCCTTAGGACTAAAACTTTTGATTATATGGAGGATTTTTTAATAAAAATATAAAGCTGTGTAAGACTTACATAAGTACAAGCTTAGCATGACAAACCACTTTGAGTGAAATCACCAGTAAGAAAGTTAACATACCACAAGCCTTTTGAGAGAATTCAGAGACTGCTGCTTGTACAGCATTAACCCAAGATTAGATAAATGGACACGTTAGTGTAAGTTTAGGCATAACAGCTGAGCTGAAATAAGAAGCACTCTGGGCACCTAAATACAATTTTGCTCACATGTGATCTCCTACAAATACACACTGGTAGATGATTTTTAATTTTGTCCATGTACCTCTCAGTATTCAAGGCTATTTGGCAAATAATTGAAAGATTACTCAGAAAAACAGTGGATGGCACTGTTGGTTTGCAGCTATAAAGCAATAATGGAAGCAAGTTATGCTGCAATTAGAAGTGGAGGTGAGGTACAAATTCCAATTATGATTTTTGATAGCCTGCAGAGGTGTTTCAGTTGAGTGTTTTGGTTTGGATTCAGATTTAGTTTATGAAATTATTCCAAATGTAAATACCTAGACCAGCCATTTAAACTCTTCTTAAAATGAGTGATCTGGACCTGCAGTTTTGCTCCAATAAATGGATGATGGATTTTACTCACTGATTTTGGTGGTGTTGCCTCGTAAAAAGGGTTCAGGGAAAGATCCTGAAGGCATCAGCTTTTCTTGTTTTAGTCTCCAAATCCATGAATGACTTTGACAATATGACTGCCATAAGGGTTTATGTTTATAAAAGCAGTAGGTGAACTTAGGTGTCTCAAATTCTGAGGACTGCTATTTTCAAAAGGCTGGCAATCAGTACTATTTTTGAAAATAGCTTTATTTAAAAGCTTTCAAATTGGTACCAAGAAAAAAGAGACATCAATCTTGGAAAATTTAGATTAAAACATAACTTGATTATAGCTTGGTGCCAGGTTAAGTTAATTAAAAGAAAATGTGTAAATAAAGTTTTCTTTTTTTTTTCCTAAGTGTAAATTCATCAATTTGACCATGTTGTTTTGTTGGCCTAGCACATCAAAATCATTATTTCTTTCTGGAATGGTCCTGTGTTGCCTGATCATAACTCAGTG
Source organism: Rhea pennata (assembly GCF_028389875.1). Lineage (NCBI taxonomy): Eukaryota > Metazoa > Chordata > Aves > Rheiformes > Rheidae > Rhea > Rhea pennata. The sequence continues at coordinate 27,949,210 of NC_084663.1, forward strand.
TCCTTACCCTCTCTTTCAGTTCTTGCCTTTTGCTTTATAACACCTTACTGTGCCCCTAATTTGCCCTCTTCCTCTTTGAAAGAGATATATCATTTCATACAATATTTTCTCTGTAACATTTTATCACGCATAGCATTTTCACCTCGTATATTGATTTGAAAAGATCCCTCTTGCAGTGGGAATTTGGATGTAAAAGGAGACACTTTAGTGATGCTTAGGCTAATGACAGAGAAACAAATTTGCTTTTGCATTGAAGAGCAAATACTACTATAACTTAGTTATTGTGGTTAGCATACCTGTCCCAGATGACGTTCAAGAAGATTACATTCAAACTAAAGAACAGAAAGGACATTTTTGATGCTATTTAGAAACCTTTAATGATTTATATTTCTTATATTTTCTTTTTTTTTTTAATTTCACTTTTGTTTTGTTAGTTATATGGTGCACTCACTTGGCTCCTGCAGAGCTTCCACAAGGACTCTCTTTTGACTAGTTTAAAACCTCCATTCTCTTCATTCTTTTAATTTAATAGTAAGAAGTGTGTATTACCTTGCTTAAATCAATGGCTGTTTTAAGATCATCCACATTAGAAAATGGAGATAAACCTAATGGCTCTTTTAAGGTGCAAGGAACTCTCTTTTGTTTAATTTTCAGCACTTAGATATCTAAGTGATAGATTCTCTATTAATTCAAAATTGTTAGATAGAATAATTTTAAAATAGAATTAAAAATTATTCGAAATACCCAGTGAAATTTTGCTGAAAAAATCACAACCTGCTCCTTTAAACATACCTACTTTTCCATTCTTCGTTCTTTTGTGTTAAGCCTTTCAGAATCCAGTTGCAGGTGGTTAACAGGACTTCACGTTCTGACATGGTCTGGAAATGCTAACTCAAGAACTGTTTTATGGTAGCCAGACTGGAATTGTCAGAAATAACAAGAAAAAAAAAAATCTTTCATGTAAGAATTCTAGCCATTTTATGGAAGCAAGATGCTGAGAGAATCACTGATGATTTGGGAAGAATTACTGGACTGCTTTCACTCTCTCTATGCTTAAAATATCTGTCTATGTCTGAAGCGGTGTTGTCTGTGGACGCACTGGCTAGCACTGCCAAGCTTAATATAAAGGAAAAGCTTCTGTAAGCAGGTGCTATTAGAAAATAGAAACTTGCGGCCCTTTCAGGAGAATATGCCTAGTAGTTGTACAGGTCATCAAAACAGGCATAAATTCCTTCTAAGTATTTCTTTGAACAAGTACAATTTAAAGATAATTTCTGAGAAGAACAGGAAGAAATGGTCTGCAAATGTAGTTTGAATTTCATTAACGTGTCTGTTATTGGTACCAGCTCTGTGACTGGCAAACTCTGTGACTATCACCTGCTCACAAACTATGTTTTTGTTAACTATTTTTAATTTTAAATGATCAGATGCTCTTGTCCTTCCTGCAGTTCTTCAGCTTATGTAAACTAGGGAAGCTCCTTTCACTTCAAAATAGTCATCCTAATGGAAAAGAGCTGAAGATCTGTCTCATGGCTATGTTTCTTTTCTCTTAAAAAGAGGACAATTTCGCTAAGTTTCTGGGCCTTTCAGTTTTATAGAGAGATGCAGCTGTCAAAATTAGGAGGAACTAAGAATAAAATGCTATACAGTTTTCACTTTTTTGCTAGTTTTCCAAACAAAATATGGTGTGTGGTGGATCTCTATTAATTAAGCTACATATTAAATCTGTAATTTGCTTGAAATATCGTATTATTTTACTAGTTACATCTAAATCTGCTGATAAGTAGTAAGTTGACACTGTGCTGGTAGCTATACTAACACACACATGAAGACCAGTCCTACTTGGCCTGCAGGACCTCAGACTGCTCTCCGCTGACCTGTTTCGTGTGTAGAGCTGCTCACATGTAGCAGTATTTACAGGACTGAAGCCTAACATGCACACAATAATAACATAGATTTAAAAAACACAGTAAGGAATGAATAGAGAATAAAAAAGTAAAATATAGAAAGGACTCCTTCCATCTCCAAAGATTAGTTAATCTATATACAGCCATAGCTTCAAAACAGTTAGAATGCCAGTTTTATAAAGCAGTTTCGGATAAAATGACTAAAACTAGCAGTGATTGCTCACTTTTTAAAAAAGACTCTCAAATGACTTTGTGGATCTCATCAGTTTAAATTTTGTCTCTATTTTATACTGGACAAGAATGATATACAAATCTCTAAAAAGTAATAAACAATTTCTTAATGGTACTTCTATTATTTTTCATACAACTTTGCATCCAACTTAAAATTTAGCATTTTCACAGAAATAACCGAAAACCAGTAACTGATCCAAGAATTTCTAAATTCTTCTTATGCAATTGCTGTTCCTGGATTTAATCAATTTTTCTTGGATTTAATCTGCTTCTCAAATGCTGAGGTTTCTTCTTCCCATCATAGATGAATCTGCTTGCCATTCCGGCTAAGCAGAGCCAGACACATTAGAGACAACTGCTATGCAAGCACCTTCCCCACAGTATTCCCCCTCCCATTCGCCTTCATCTTGAAGGTGATGATGGTGATATTGCTGCTCTTCCAGCCCTGTGCATCTCCTGTGTAGGGCGTCTGTCTGCTCCTCCAGACTGCTGTCCCGTGGCTGCTGTATGGTGCTCTGGCTAACGAGAATAGAGAATATCTGTGATGCAGAATCAGCACAGATGTCCTTCAATATTTCCTTTTACTCTTGGTATAAATGAAAAGATATGGAGTGAGAGCTGCATTAACTCCTAAGGTTGCCATCTGTTGCTAGATATTTCCTTTAATATCTTCCTTTTAGGTATTAGAAGATTTAGCTTCTATACTGGTCATTTAGTAAGAAACCAACCAGTTTATGTACATATGAATAGGAATGTCAAAAATAATGTTGGATAAACACATATAAACATGCACACACAGAGGTGTGCACACAGTAGCAAATATATAAGTAAGAATCAGGAGGAATTCTGTATTTGCATCAGATACTGACCTGAAAACTTACTGTATACCACACTTCATCCAGCACAATAGTTTAATGGAAAGGATTCAAAATCTCTTAAGGTGATAATAGCAACCACTGCATGGTAGTTTTTCCTCTCGAGCATACACACTCAGAACAGCTACTAAAGAATGGCCTAGGCTGGTTATTTCTCAGTTTCTCAAACCAATTTAAATAGAGCAGTTTTGTCCCTTTCAGGCTTGTTTTGTAGGATCAGAACCTGTGTCAGTCTTTTTCATCCTTTTTGCAGTAAAATGGATAATTTGGATAAACCCTTCTATCTTTATATTTAGTGCAAAGGTACCCATTCCTGTATTATTAAACAAGGAACTTTATCAGAAGTTCAACATTTTCAGTAAAATTCATTCTTGTTTCAAGGTCTCCCATGTATGACAGTCCGTGAACACGTGCTAAGTTTGAGCACATGCATGTGGTTAATATGGTTACTTGTAAAGTGGAAGTTAAAATATGGTTTCCTTAGTCAGGGACAATCTAATCTCATTTTCTGAGAGATGCTTATTCTGAGCTGGGCTTAGCATGTAGCTGTGCTCTTTAACCTGCTGTACATTGTTTCAAGCTTTGTGAACAGGCTTGATCAAGAATTTTTGTCGTACTACAGCCTCTGTGGTGATTTGCCTGCTCTATCATCAATGAGGAGTGGCATTCAGCACAGTTCATTTTTTTCCCAACAAGCATAAAAGCAACCTCATTAGTAAGTCAGGTAAAAGGAGTAGTATATTTGAAATGATCTTTAAAAATTTAGGCTTAAGTCTTCAGTAATGTATATTTCCTAGTTCATTAATGCAGAAATACTGCACATAGATTTTAATCTTAGAGTTAATAATAAAAGCAATTTTCACTAAAAATATAAAAACTGTAATGGTAGAATCATGATATTGCATTTAGCTCTCCCACAAAAAGTCACTTTATTACTTTCTTTTGACACTTATTTTCATTCTGGGATTAATTTTACTATATAAGGGCTTCTTAACTATTCTATTAAAATTTCCATTCAGAAGCAATAATATCTAAGAGTGAATAATAGTCATGTAAATCATTATTTCATATTAATGTAAAAGATTTTGTAAGTTCTTATGAATTCTGCTGACATGCACAATTGTGAAAAGGTTATCTCTACATTCTGCAGTGATATGCGCTGGAACAAAGGAACTATTTTAAAAGCATCAGTGGAGTACATCAAGTGGCTACAAAAAGAACAACAGAGAGCCAGAGAATTAGAGCACAGGCAGAAGAAATTAGAGCATGCTAACAGAAGACTTCTGCTTCGAATTCAGGTTTGTATAAGAGTGTTGCCATGAACTACAAAGCATTCTTGCTACTTATCCCTCATCAAATTTTATTAATCTATATCATCTTTCCCCAAATGCCATTTATTAAAAATGAATTGGTTTCCCCTATTTATTGCTATAAATATTGGGGAGGGGGGGAATATCCTTTAGATTTCTAGGAAATTCCTTTGATAATTAGTCCTTACATAAAGCAACACACGGAAAGTTAATGAAATATTTGTAGAAACAGTTTCCATATAATATTCTGACAAAGACAACAAAGGAAGAAAAAAGTGTATTTCTCCTGCCACAAATTAATATTGGACACTAAATTCTCTTTCATATTTTCATTTTCCCATAGTAGCCATTTCATACATTACTATACCTTGGGTATACTGTGCTATATTACATTATGTCATATATCATCAGCTTGTGTGACATGAAACATCAGAATATGGCCCTACCTGGCTTGAAATGCAAGACTGGAATACATATGTGTGTATATATATATATATATATACACACATGTGTATGTGTTATATATGCATATATGTAATCAATCATCATCATCAAATATGATGATATATACATATAGCTGTATATCATAAGCGTCATCAAGTGTAGTATCTTCTGTTTCTCTAGATAGCAAGCCTGATCTCCTGTGAGTAATGAAAATTGTGACATTTTTCTATCACATGTATTTGGCTCAGTAGTATAGGCAATGGTTTTAGAGAGGAAGTCCTAACTTATGTTCTTCTAGGAACATAATGACAGGAGCGGAATTAGAAAGAAACCAACCTATGATGTGACTCACTGCAAATTATCATAGATTAAATATTATTGCATTTTAAAACATAGTTTCACAGCTGAACAAGAGGCCAGTTATTACTAATATTTTTAATTTGTACATACTATTGGTATGCTTCTTATTGCAATAATTCTGAAGACACTGTTTTCTCTTCCAAAATAATTATTGAATTGTTTTTGTTTGAAACGTTAGGAATTAGAGATACAGGCTCGTGCACACGGTCTTCCTGTCATGTCTTCGCTCAGTGCTGTAGATTTAGCTGCTCAGGTCATCAAGCAACAGTCTTACCCAGAGGAGAACTCTGTAGACTACTCTCAACAAATGTCTCTGGCACATGGACCAAATTCTGATGTTTGTGATAGATCAACAGGCTTTTCCGATCCACTTTCACACTTCACAGATTTGTCCTTTAGTGCAGCTTTAAAAGAAGAACAACGGCTAGAGGAAATTTTACTGGATGACACAGTATCACCATTTGGAACAGACCCGCTCTTGTCTTCCACATCACCAGCTGCATCGAAAGAGAGCAGCAGGAGAAGCAGCTTCAGTACCGATGATGGAGAGGATTTATAAAAGCAGAAGTGGCCTCATGATTCTTTAACCACCTGTAGAAAGACAAAGTTGAATGTAAGCATGATGTTTGTGCTTATTTCAGATATGAATATGGAGAATTACTGTGAAGATAAGTTACTACGTAGCAAGGGTTTAAATGAGCCCTTACTTCACAGGAAAATGAGATGGACATGAAGTCATATCACTTTGTCCTGAATTCACAACATCTACTCACAGCTGACATTTGCACAAATCTTCTTTCTTCCCTGGGAACTTTTACTGTCTTTCTCTGATTTTTTTACAGCAATATGGAAATTGAAAATGGTTACCACAAGAAGAACATCCACATTGCAGAAGTGTATTCAAACTCTTTTCAGTCTGCATTCACTTATCTCTGCTTATCATGACTTTAAGTCATCTATTAATTTCTTCTTTTATAAATAAAATGAGAATTTTGTATTAAAAGCTCTAAAACCATGCAAAATAACAGGGAAATATTTAAACTGTGAAGTATATGTGATACAGGTATTGAAGTCTGGAAAAAATGGACAGTAATGCTTTTATCTGAATGAAATAAGCATGAATTTAACACTGTATAAACTTCTTTTTAAAAGGAAACTAAAAATCCATTAAGTGTTTCATGGAATCCTGTTTTCTAATTTCATTTGTAGAAAAAAACAGACTTCTTTTAATATATATTTCAGTGATACAGAATAAAAATGGAAGCTAACATAGTGATGGAGACTCAAAAGAACTCATTAGACAGAAAAAGGTATGACATTGCAGCCAAAAGTGTTCAGAAGGACTTTGTGGATGTACAAGACTCAATAAAAGTATTCTGTGTTACAGTTAACACAATTTAAAACAATCACTACTGGTAATAGTGCTATATCAGGTGCTTATTCCGTAAGTATTCAAGCTGTGTCTTTATTGTATGGCAGTGATCAGAATTCAGAGACAAGCTACCATACTCCTTGATGATTTCAGTTTCCTTTGGCATCATAATAAGGTTTTTCTAAAGGGATTCTTCCTAATCCAAACCCTTGCCATTGACTTTTATTGGAAATGGAAGGAAATTACAAGATTCCCATTACACACATAGAGACAGGGAGAATTTAACTTCAAAACTGGCTTTTAGTTTACTGCAGAAGAGGTTGACTTTTCCAGTCAAAGGGGATATTCTTAAGTGTTGATATGACGCACTGCTTCCCAGAATCAGCGTGCTAGGAGTGGGCATTCACAAAATGTGCACTGATGACTCAGTAAAGGCTTGGCAGTTAGAGAGCAGGTAGAAGACGTATCATTTCTGTACACAGTGAAATTTTGGAGAGTGCTGTATGTAACATATGTACATTAAGTGCAATCATTCTAAATGTGGTATTAACACATGGGAAAATAAACTGGCACAAGTTCTTCATAGCTCTTCCTCAACCAAAACTAAAAGAGCACATTTGGGAATTCTCTACCAATTCAACTTTATTCAAGAATATTTGTTTTTAGGAAACTCAAGCATGTTGCATTAGTCTCTGCAAATTAATTAGATGTAAGCTGAACAGAACAGACCCTATTTTCTTATCATATATGTGTTCCCACATGGCTCAGTACGAACCTCTTCCTCGACAAAGGCTCAGATGTACTTCCACTGTATGTTTAAAAAATAATAATAGCAACCAACAGGGTTCTGGTCATTCTCATCTTTTTTTTGGCATAGAGGAAAGGAAAGATGAATGGATATTAACCAAAGGTAACTGAACATAAGATAGAACAGCATTTTAATTGACATGCTTCTATAAATTCGGTTCATTAGGAAAAGAAATCACTTTGTCATAGGTTTGCCAAAGACTAGCTGATATTGAAAGTTGAATACAAAATATGATGTCTTAAAAGTAACATTTATACTCACATTATGCTTACGGTAGGATGTGTATTGTCCATTTCAGCTGGTGAAAGGAAAGGATACTTAGCTGATATCAAATGCCATTTGTCCTTGTACTGCTGTTTCTACTACATTAGTTTTAAATACACCAATGTGGATTGCTTATAATGGAGAAAAAGAAATTAAATATGAATGTATTACATGATTTTCCCATTGAACTTTTACATGGGAGTTAGACCATGCTTCTGAACTATATTGACTTTAAATAACATCCTGAATTTCATCACTTTTATAAGCACTGTTCTAAAAAAAACATTATATGCATCCATTAAATTTTTTAAAGTTGATTTTCATTCTTCTGACAATTGCTGTGGTTTGAAGCACAGGAATTTTTTCTCTTCTTGCATGAAAAACTTAACAGGAAAGAGGAAATGCTCCTTTTGCAAGATATCGTATTGTATCTATCATTAAACTTATTCAGGCTGTCTTCATTTACACATGCTCACCCCTACCCATCAGAACACTAAATGTATCCGTACTTGTAGGTGTTTGTTATGGTAATGTTGTCTTGCTATCATCATGGGGTTTTTTTTCAGTAGGAAGTTGTCATATTTAGTATTTTCATTAGCAACTATATTGTGTGTTGCTGTACTACCCTTGAAATTAAATGGTGATACAGAACACACAAAATGCGATGCTGAAATGCCCTTGATAATCTAGGACATGCTGGAGATAAATAGATGGTAGGGAAGATATATAGGAGGGAGGTAACCCTACTTCAAACTTTTTGGAATAAACACTCCCTCTCCCTACTCAGATGTAGTGAGACTGCTGTGAAACTTGGAGGAGTGCTTAGACCAGGGAGAGCTCAGTGTCTTTAGGCTTGCAGAGATGCACAGAGGAAAGGGATTTCATGACTACAGGGACAAAACCTGACATCCTTACTCAGGCAGAATTATTTCAGTGTCCATGGGAGTTTTACAGGACTGAAGTCTGGTGCATGCAAAACACATTTTAGTTATTTTCTATACAATCTGTTTAATAACATTTCATGGAAGAGCTGCATAAAATATCTATGGTTCTGGGTCTAGAGATGAATTTGGACTTGTACAGTTTGACCTCAAGCAGGGGAGAGAGTGAGGGAGACTGACATTTCTTTTTTCAAAATATGTTAAATTAGGAATTTTTGCTTGTTTTCAGTAGCAGCTGTTCAAAGCTAATAGACACATTCTTACAGAATACACAAACCAGTGGATTGATAATTATACAAAAGGAAAGGGAGCTGAAATATTAACATCTTGTTTAATTCATGAAATGGATATCTATGCTATACTAAGAACAGAAAACTAAATTATTTCACTGCATATAATGTGGATAGTTGAAAAGCTACAGTAAGTGCAAATAGTTTTAACAAACAGGAAAGCAGTTGCTTTATATAGTAAAATAACTAAATGTAATTCAGTCATTTAATCTTAATAAGAACATTGTTATTGTAATACCTTTTGACTTTAATAGGGTTGTATATATGAATGGAGGATGTAAAATTATTGTAATTTAAAATTATGTTAAGTCTCTTAGATAAGTGAAGACATTTACATTACTGTTATGAGACTGTAGAATATTTTTATAATTGCTATTTTTCATTGTAAACCATATAGTATCTTGTTTTTCTAAGTCAATGTATGCAGACAGAATGTACTTTATTACACATTGTATGTCTTTTATCTTTTTAAAATTACATTTTATACATGCTGATATTTTATGTTTATTATATGAATACAATTAAAGGACAGAAATTAAAACGTCTTTTTATATGCCCCTTGCGAAACTTCGCTATCCAGCCCCACAAAGAATGCCATCACAAGACAATATAATAACATTCGCCAAGAACATCTGAGATACCTCACAGACAAAACACTTCACAACTGCTAAACATTTAGTCCATTATGATACATCATGATCCAGTAGCCTCCCATTAATAAAAATAATTGATACATTCTTTAATATGGTCTCCTGCCATCTGCTTATTCCTGCTGCTAAGGCTTTGATTTATGGAAAGTGTTTTCAGAATGTTGCAAAATTGCTAGCAGGCACGATGATATCTATTAAATCACTAAGAAGCTCTACAAAACCTTTTAATGTACTAGATGTTCCCCAGACAATCTAGGATAAACAGAATATTGTATTTTAAGATGTAAAACATTTTTTTAAAGCTGATAATTAGGTAGCATTTTGGCACTAAAAGATACTCTTACTTAATGAATTAAGTAAGGATTTGGGTTGCATTTATAATATCCGAAGTCGTGCTTTCTTTAGAAGATATTTGGTGCTTTCTGTGCATGAAATGATGCAAAAATTTTAAGTAGAAGCATATATTTCAGTCAAAGTTTTGTAATAATGCATTTGTTTCTTGTTAAATACTGCTCTTTTGGTGCATCAGATAAACATTTTATTTCTAATAAAGATGCTCTCCAGACTCTTTTTATTTCACTAAATCATTAAGACCCCCTATTAATGTTAAAATAGAATAATATTAAAAATATTACTTCAAGATCAGTGATTAGTCAAGAAACGAAGCTTTGCTTTTTTACATATTTATTATGCACTTAGGATTTGATCATAAAAGCTACTCAGTTCCTTTGTGAAGGACTGAGAGCCCTCAGCTCACTTTGAAGAGAGGCAATGCTTAGCCTGTTGCAGAATCAGACTCTTAACGATTAAATAAACAGGATCAGAAAATAAAAATCAGAAGTTATTTCAAAGATTAGAAAAGCACTTCTTGATACACTGCTTGATTAAAAATAATGATATTAGGAACTGACAGACAAACAGATCTGAGGTTAGCATCATTTGCATTGACAATCAATGGGAGATCAGAGGAAAATCTATGGAGTTTTGATAATAATCAGTTGCTAGACTGAAAGACTGATTTTTAAGGGGACTACAATAGTGAAGTATGCTACGGCTTATTGGTTAAATCACTGGTACCCATCAAGTTAAATATATATCAGTTTCATTAATTGGCAACCACAAGACAGGTGTTCTATATTCAGGGTGGTGATGATTTTGATATAATCCACCACATTGTGGTTAAGTATATGATTCATGTAATAAGAAAAAGGTGCCTCCAGGCTATTGTTCCTAGCATGGATTAAAATTTACATATTGCTTCTCCTTATGTCAAAACATCTGGTGCCTGCAAATGCTAACATTTCGTTAAAAAGTTTCGCAAGATAGGAAAAGTGGATTGGAAACATTGCATGTGAATCATTCAAGCATTATAATGGAATAAGAGGGTGAGTTATGAACAGGCAGATTGAAGAAAACAATACTGTAGTCTGAAGAGATTCATATGCTTATGAGTCTGATAGACAACTCCTATTATAAGAAGGAGAAATGCCTCAAATCATAAGGAGTAATCAGTAATTTTTTTCAAACGTCATTGAAATATATCTTCTCAGTTCCTTTCCAAACTGCTTTTAAAAAAGAAAAATCTGTGTATTTTAGCTAAGATCATAGATCATCTATTTAGGTCATTCCTATACTTCAGTATGTGCATGCTCATTTTGCCTATCTCCATGTATTTTCCTTGGAAAATTACATGATTCTTACTTTACTCTCCTACCTGTAAATACATATTATAGCAGTGTGTCAAGGAGTAACTGGGTAAATCTCAAAAGATTTGGAAGATCACTTGTCCTAATTATCTTAAGTCCCTGAAAAGCCTAGCACTCCTTACAACAGCACCTTCACTTAAGATCTTTTCCCCATTAATTTTTAAGTGGAATTTGAGGTGTTAATTTTGATTTTTTTTTTTTAAAAAAAAATATTATTTGATGGTAGGCTCTCTGAAAAGCCACATCAGATTGCTGCAGTTGGAAAAGGCATTAATGTTGGAAAATGCCTTCTGTGTGAAAGAAGGCAGTATACTAAATGCTTCCATGAAATGCCTTGAGTAGTGATATCTATTAATTTTCCAGAATCAAAATACAAACTTTCCTGGAAGAGCTCTGTTTTTGAATAAGAGGAACCAGTCAAAGCATAGCTTCCCAAAAGTTCTTTTGCTTTTTAAAAATCATCTTCTTGGGTTAGAAATTCACTTTCTTTTTTTAAGCCTCTGGAGTTCAGATACATGAAGTTTCCATGTCCTAAGTTATCCTCCTGCCCCGCGATGCCTCGAAAATAGTCTACTAGCACATGTCCGTGCTATGCCAATGTGCCACCTCCCAGTTCTACTAAAGCATAACTAGTCTAAAAACAGCAAGTGTAAAATTGGGGTTATACAATATGATTGCCTGTGATAGGCAATGTGACCAAACTCCTTTGCAAACTTCCCTGGGTTACTTACAACCCGCTACCGTTGAGCCTGAGGCCTGGTTTGAATAAGAGCGTAGTGAGAATCCAGCGCAGGCCAAGAGCGCTCTCTGTTAAAAAGCTTGTGAAAATGTTAAATTTGTGAATAGTGGTTAACAAGAGAGGTTTTGTTTTAAGCATTTTACATGAGTAGATGTTTGTATATTTTGTTTGCTTGTAATGTACTTGCCTTCAGTGACTATATGACTCCAAACTATGTAAGTCCATGTATTATATAATATAGAGACTTTGGGAAAAAAAAATGTCAGCTAAATATTTCACACATTCTTCCATGGATAGATAAAGGAGATGTGCCTTTTTAAAACATAAAACAGTAACATTAAAAGTTCTTAGTAAGACGTATTTTTACTTTTAGTTGGTTTGATGCATCAGCACCTTCTCTCATCATTAGGAGGAGGATCCTCGCTGAGAAAAAATCCTGGGTTGCTATCAAACCCTTAGGAAAGTAAAGCAAATACCTGAAGTCCTTGCAGAATGTTTCCATCATTTCTACTGAAAAATAGTTTCTACTACAGTATAGTTAATATACCCAAGCAGCTTGCTATAAAAGCAAACCAATACGAAGCATTTCAGTCTTACTGTGAAGGAAAGTAAGCATGGTCAACCACAAGCAAGGAGCAGGGAACTGACTTTTACAAAAATACTCAAGGAACATTGTCTCCACTTGGGAATTTACACTCAAAACTACACTAAATTTGACTTGTTCTTTTGCAGTAGATAAAAGCTTCCTTTGGGCAAGTGAAAACAAAGCTTGTGACAACTGAAGTTAAGGAACACGAAAAATAAAAGAAGGTAACATTTTTGATCCCAGAATGTCCTAAATGGCGCACCTAAGGGAAAATCTGTACACGAGGGCAAATGTCAGCTTCAGAAGCAGGCAGGAGCATAGCCAGGCATGGGCTGAGGCAGCAGCCTGCTAAGTTGCCCTGAAATGTGTCCGTCTCTCTTCCTGCAGCAAAAGAAAGGAGCTAATTTCTGGCTCTTCTCAGGGTATTTTCAGCTTCTAGAGAGGTACACCATGCATGCCTCTCATTTTTTACCTGGCACATCATTCTCTCTCTTTCCTTGCCCTTTCAAACAGTGCTAAATTCTAGATGATATATAAAAGGATTCTTCTCTCTGTTAATGTTCTTCCTTCTCCAGAGGACTGTATATGCAGATGTCAGGTGCATCATCTCCACCTAGCTGCAGCCACAGCTGAACCTGGTAGATCAACCAGTGTTTTCAATAGTGTTTCCAAGAAACAGTGTCAATCTACTACTACTAACCAGTAACTATATAATTATTTAAAAGGCCAAAAATGCTTTTCTACTTATCTTCAGGATACAAGATGAACTTGCTTGCAGTTTAAGCCTTGCCCTTTCAGAAGAGCTAACTTAGTTTAGACCTGCAATCCGTTGAAATACAGTGGTAAATAGATGTTTCATTCTCTTAGGCCCCTGAAATGCCAAACTGAATGTTTGTTGGCTCCAAGCACTCACAGTGTTACTGAATAGGTGTAGATGGCTTGTGCGTGATAGCCTTGCAGGTGTGAGCAGACTGTTAACATCAACAGCTTTTGGGGGTATTTTCTTCTAAATAATGGGTTTTCATGTTTGAACTTTTGTATATAAAGCACAAAATTATCTTTTCCATGGGCCATTAAAAAGATGCTTGTTAGTGCAGCTAACTGCTTCATGTCCCATTTTGCCAGTGTAGTGTACAAAGGAGAAAAAATGTTTTGCTGCAAAATATACTAAAAGATGCACCCATTTGCTTTGTCCCATTTTTTGAAGCAGAGGTTTGGAGTTGGAGCTGGAACAGAGTTTGGAATACAGGGCATGCATTATTTTGGTTTTGGGAACTAAATTCTTAAGCTAACTGACAGTAAGTGATTTGGGATCCAGCAGAAATTGTTTCTCTGAGACTAGAGCATTCTTATTATTCTTTCTGTCATTGCTTAACTGTATTTTTAAAGTGTCTGTGCCATAGTATCAGCCAGAGAATTTAAAAGCACAGTCAAACAGAAACAGTGGTCTGATTGACAGTCATTGCCCAAATCGGATTTATACTTTATGTATGCTGAAATATGGACCCAGAGTCTGTTCACTGAAATAATTAAGATCCTCAGTGTCCTCTTCAAATTCAGTGGGGTGGCATATGTAGCAAAATGCTACTCAGAGTATGGAAAGGAGTGAGCAGCTGAGCCTATAGAAAGCATTTCAGCGATACTATACTTTCCAAAGCTTAAAGACTTGTATTTCTTTCCCCTTTATAACAGCAACTTCATAAACATTGTTTTTCTATTCTATTTTGAAGCACATCTGCTAGGAAGAGGCTGTGGAAGTCCTGTTCTTATTTAGCACAAGGTCCTACGGTATCTTTGTCATCGATAAAATACAGGGATACTTTGCTCTGTATTATAAATAATAATACATGTATGTGGTACATGATTCTAATGATATAATTCAGTTTCAGGTTTTTACTGCCATTCATAAACTGCTTCAGCAGACTTCTTGCAATTTATGATATCAATAGAGCCCCTTAAATTACATCCTAGATTCTGCCATGTATTGCCCTATGAAAGCAAATGGCTTGGTATCCAATATCACTGTAAGAGGAGCGCTAAAGGGAGAACGAGCTAAAAGTCAAGTGTCCTTTATTGACAGTGAATATTGCCTTCTTAGTGTGCAATATGTGAGAACTCTTGAAAACAACTGCTGTAATCCTCAGCTTAATTGTTTGCTTTGAAACTGTGTGCAGTTTCCTAGCATCAGTTTAAAATAAGCTGTAAGGGTCATGAGAAAGCTGAGGCCATCTTTCACTGTGCTGTGCCTTTTGGACCCAGAGCTTCTGACGCTGAGCTGCTTTGGGACCAAAATAGCAGGGGCTAAATGTTGGCATCTTCTTCCTCTTGTCAGGGGCTTGCAGCCACACCAGGGCTTGCAGAGAGAGCAGAGCACCACTGGCAGAAAACATTGCTCCTGAGATATGTATGCTTTGCCCAGGGTGGTTGTGGTGGCGTTTACACAAGAGCCACATGCTCTTGTGTCTGTTCTGAACATTTCCAGCCCTGACTCAGGTGCAAGTTGTCTCTTCTGCCTTTGTTGGCTAAGGGGAGAAATCCCAACGCACCCATTAGCTGTTGGATTGCAGCATGATAGACTGTTGCCTCTATAGCTTTTTTTCCCCCCTCTATTTATCTTTTACCTACAAAACTCTGCAAGGAAGTTAAAATCTGTAGGTGCTGAGAGGCGGAGAAGAGACTCTTCAAAACTAAGGGAAGGGACCTGACCAATTCGACACTGAGTTGTTTTCGCTCACGTGCTTTCTTCCTCTGCAACGGGTAGTCCTTGCTTGCGCAGAGTCGTAGGGGCAGTGGCTGGAGGGGATCCACAGGCTCAAAGCCCTTTGGGGAGGAGGAGGTTGTATGGGAACACTGAGCCTTGGTGAGGTGAAGCTCACTTATCTTCCTGGCACATGAATTCTTTTATTCTTGCATAAGAAATGAGCCAACCTCCCACTGCTAAAAAATCAACAGAAAACAGTTGCATGGGAGCTTGCAGTGCCGGCAGAACTTGTCAGTGACCACATGTAATTCTCCTGATTTCACAGCAGTGAGCACATTCAGCTGTCTGTGATGTTTCAGCAATAAAAGCCATTTGTATTACACATTAAAGTGGGATTCAGAAGAAACACTAAAATCAGTATCCTGGCCAAAATATTTGAAACATTAATTGGATTTTTAGTAGTTTATTTTTCAGACTTAAGGATATCTGTGAATTTTCAAAGCATCTTAATAACATTTTAATTTTGATTAAATAACATTTAAACCATGATTGTTACTACTGAGGGATGATGACTTTAGAGCTGTTTTCTTGCAAAAGCTGCAAAAACAACCTTAGCTGGTTTTATCTATGTAGGGAAACTCTTGTAGTTTGTGTTTCAAAGCAGCTCAGCTGATATTAGGAGAAGAAACAAAATATGATTTATTCTGTCTAAACAGAAGAGGCAGGCATGAAACAAAAGGCTTGTTCTGAATATCCCACAAGTTTGAAAATACTTGGTCTTGAACTTAACTTTTAATATTAAACACGCTGATATCTGAAGAGTAGGAAATGTTATAGAGACAAACAAGACACAGCATTTGAAATTTTCTCAGCTTTTTTGATCTTCCCCTAGTCTTATTGTAACTGTACCTAACTATTTATATAAGACAACATGCCAACTCATAGGAGCATTATGTAGACTGCTTTTTATCTTGTTTACTGTGTATTGCAAAAGAATTTTCTTTCTTTCTTTTTGGTGCAATTTAATTCTAGTGACACTGTGAAATTTCCATCAACAAAAGAAATGAAATGTATACAGTAGAAAATGAATTCTGTTTTAAAATGTTCAGACCTGTCAGGTGTCCATTAATCTATAAATATTCCATGTAGGAAGCAGAAAGTAATATGAGTTTTCACATCCTTTGTGTTTAATATTTACCTGTGGGCATGTATAAAATAATTCTAATAAATCCACAGCTACTTATAATTTACAGAACAGGACTAATGCTGATAGTTGATCCTAAACTGACACAAACCAGATATTCTCTTAATGTTACTCCAAGGAATTTTAAACTGACTCTGTTAAAGCCAAGGTTATTTGCCTTGGGGATGCCTAATGGAAGGGTTATTATAACACTGTCCACAAATAGGTGTCTTGAGAGAGCCAGGGCCATAATACCTCATTGACAGCTAATAGATTGTGCTATTGCTGTATCATAGTGATCTCTGAGGCCAAAGGTCATATCTCTTCCTTAATATTTAAATAAAGATACTTGACTAGAGCTGAAAACAGCTTATTGCCAGTGATGGCTGCTGCTCAATTTACAAGAACCTTTACAAAGTCATGCTAATTCCCGGCCTCCTTAGAATGCACGATAACCTTTCATAAATCCATCTTTTCCAGATGTCCTTGGAAATGACAGTTATAAAACTACAAATGATTTGTAATGCAAAATGGGACTGACAGACTTGGAGATTAGTTCTCAATGTACTAAAATGACTAAAGACTATAGCTAACAAAAGGCTTAAAACACATCAATAAGTATCTGCCAAAACAGCTCATGAGTATCTTAAACATGTTCAGTAGCTGTTGAAAAATAAGAAATACTCAAAATTGTAATATAACAAGGCCCATTTTCTCCATAATGGTCTCAGAGTAGAACTTCCTTTCTGTGGATCAGTCTGGAAGATAGATTTTTGAATTGCTCAGGCTTTGAACACAGGATTTTATTTATATCTTCCTCTCCATGAACAAACTTGTTTATGAACAGAACAGAATTGTTAATGAGATCAAATTCTGCCTCGACTTATGCTCTTCACAGTTCAGATGGGTTATGAAGTGTGTTAAAATTTAAAAAGTATCACAGAAAACATGTTTGATTGAAATTAGTAATTCTCTTCTGAAATTTAAGGAAAAACTCACTTCTAAGAGATTTTGAAAGTATATAGGATCTAAGATCTAAGTTTCATTGAAATATATACTATAATTTGTGTTTACAGACAACTTTGTATTCTCTGTTACTCTAGGGAATGCTTTAAAATTCAGAAAAAAGTATTCATTTTTCAAATGTACTTGTATGAGCAATGTATGAATAATTTACTATTTCCAAAAGCTTATAGAAATCAAAAGAGATAACAGATGTTGACAGGGATTTCTAGAATTACAGTCTTCTATTTAAGGCAAAAATATATTCTTTTTTTTTTTTTTAAAAAAAAAAGGGGGGGAGGGGGGACCACAACAAGGCATATCTGTAGCTTGGCAGTCAGAAATAATTTCAGGGTCTGCCTGGCTAGTAAAACACTTGGATGACTTCAGTGGCTTATAGAGTCAGCAGGACCTGCTAAGGAAGAGGTCCTGCGTTATGGTTTTATATTTACCACCCCTCTCCTCCCATGCTTTCTGCAACTTTTCTATCTTACTATCAGCTCTCACTTTTATTTACATTTCCTTTCTCTAAAACAGTGAAACCTTTGGAAATGTTATTCTTGGAACTAGGAAACATTCACTGTATTAATGAAGTATTTGGTAAAATAAATAATAAGTGTTGTCTA
This sequence comes from Rhea pennata, assembly GCF_028389875.1. Lineage (NCBI taxonomy): Eukaryota > Metazoa > Chordata > Aves > Rheiformes > Rheidae > Rhea > Rhea pennata. The sequence goes on from NC_084663.1 coordinate 27,967,205, forward strand.
TCATGCTAAGGAAGTATATTATTGTGACATAGTAATTTTAATCATGTTCTCATACTTTTAAAGCTACCTAAGAAAATTAGAATATATATTAGAACCAATCACTTAGCTTAACTGGTCGCAAATGTATTCCCAGTCATTGTTCATTTGTGGATTATTTCAGAGTTTGGATTTCTGCAGAGATATTTGTAATTCCCAAGTTTTAAATAGATTATCAAAACATATTTCAGTCAACTTTCTGTTCACACACGTTTTACCTCACCTGCACAACATTTCTTTCATGGCATGTGATTGTTTGCCAAGATATAATGATGTTGTTTCTGCTCCTGGATTGAATGAGTGAAAGTTATTAATCAGCCACTCCCCAGTTTATGAACAAAAAGCTAGTCATATATTTTTTTAAGGAACAACCATAATAAAGATACACATTTGTATGACAGCTCTTAAAAAACAACTATTAAAAATTTGATTTAATGTTTGTGAGACATGATCCTATTGCTCTAATTTTGTTTATTTTTTTTCTCCTCTGCTGTGGTTCCAAAGACTATCTTACCTCATGTTTGTAACCACAAGTTTGTTAGGTTTAACTGTACTTAATGGATTTTTGGAGCTCGGAGATTAGTTCTTTGGAGCTGTTGGTTGTGATAGGTCAAGAGAGTAGGGAATAAAGACATGGTGCTTGCTGGACCTCCATGTAGATAACACATCAGATTTCTTCCTCTTATGGGATATGATGATCCAGACAGGGAAATCTTTACCTGTTACTTGTTCATTGGTCCTCACTGAATATCCCTTTTCCTCTTTCTCTTGAACCTTTCAGCATGACTTCCCCACATAATTTATTCCAGATCATATTTGGCAGTTGAAGTAAATTCCTCTTTACACCACCAGATTTACTTCCCCCTCATACCAGGTGCCCTGCAGTTGCCATTCTCTCCTGCCAGCAGGTTGGGGCACACGTAGGACCCAGTGCAGACTTCAGTGCTGGCTTGCTGGGCCTCCAGCTCAAGGTCTCCATGCCAAGATGAAGGGAGTCTTAAGAGTACATTGGAGCAGTGAGCCAGAAAATAGCTGACCAACACTAGAGGAACCTACTAGAAAAAGGGCAGAACTTTCACTCTTTTATGGGGGTCTGAGAGATGCATCATATTTCATTCCTCTTGCAGCTATGAACTTCTTCTTGGCACAAGGCACTAGTAACCTCTGGATGAACATTCAGAGCAAAACCTTCAACCCCCCATGCCCTCCTCAGTAAAGGAGCAGATCAGATATTCACCCAAGGACGAGGGATCTGACAAAAATACTTATTTTGCCGTTTGTTGTTGGGGTTAGTGCCTTTTCCTTCTGTGTCTCTGATGAACACTTTAAATATGACATTAGTCTCTGCCCTGATAAATTTGATTTTTTTTTAAGTGAAACTATTTCAGCCAGGGGAGATTAGAAAAGCCCCTGACAGTAGGTAACAGTCTGGTGGCTGGAATGGCCTAACTGCTTTGACAATGAAAGATCTCAGATTCCTCTTCCAGATAAAGTGCCATAGGGATTCAAACATCCCATGGGAATCTCCAGACTTCTGCTCTTTGAATGAACACATACTGTCTTCTAGCTTAGATATACTCTAGAGATGCCAAAGTGGCACTGATGGGTAAAGTGGAGGAGAGAAAATAGATTGAAATTGCTAGATGGATTTTGGCAGGATCTGAAGCTCTTAGTGACTGAGGACCATCAGAATTTTGATAGTTTTGTGTGTATTCATAAAAATAAATCTCATGTGCAATCACAAGCTTGTTTGCAAAGCAGCTGAAGCAATTCTGGATGCAACCACAACTCAGTTGTTGGTTGTTACCCTTCAGTTTCCATCCTGGGGCCCTCTGACAGCTTTCTCTGGTGCAAGATAAAACAGCTTAATTTAAATCAATAGCTGAAGAGACTGGAGCAGGGGTGAACAGCAGTATCCTTAGAAAAAGAACAGCTACAGAGATATCTTGCAAGAAAATCTCACTATTATATTATAAGCATGTGTGGTACGTACAGCTCTAGGAGGTAGATGAGCAGAGGTTTGTGAATGCTGCTAGATGTTGTCCAGAGGCTTAAAGAGAAAACTATTTGCCTATGTCAATCTGTCTTTTGAAATACAAATTTATGTTGTCCATCAGGTAATGTTTTAACATTTAGTAAAGCAGTATTTAAATACATTTAACATCTTAGGCTTGAAAATTTAGGCTCCCGGTAGCACTGATATAGATTCAATAGCTACTGATATTCTTCCTCTGCATTTACAATGGAATATATAAGACCCGAGTCTAGTAAGTTTTTGTAGTGATTAAAATTGTTTCGTAAATGTCTTCCCTGTTAATTCAAGCAATATGGTTGATTTAATTCCCCAGAGAAATTGTACTTCTAAACATCATCCTCTTGTGGATATAGGGACAGGGTTTTTTTTGACTGTACAGATGTTCACAAAAATTATATCCCCAAAGTAGAGAAAAGACTTCTTTTAGAGATTTTGAGTTTAAAGCATCAAATCTGTTTGTAGTCTCAGAAAATGAGAAGCAAGAGATGGGGGGGGGGGGGGTAGAAGTCACAGTGAGAGGTAAAAAACCCCAGTGTGACAGACTTAGGATTTGGTAGTTTGGGATTTCTTGGCTCCAGAAAACACTCTTCTAACTTACCAAACATATTCAAGAGATTAAAAAGAAAGGAAGGGAGTGTTAGATGGCTACATATGAAATGGTTTTACTCTGCCGAATTTGTCCTAAATCAATAATTCAGTTTCAATGAGAAAATTGAAACCATATGTCTCTCTTTATAGGAATGATTGGTAAATTACATTTGCCTAACCATTTTTTACTACCCATCTAATACGGTATATTTCTTTTATTTTTTTTAATTTTTTTTTTATTTTCTTTTCTTTTTTCTTTTTTTTTCTTTTTTACCTTTTTGCAGGACTAGTAATGAATCCTTTCATATTTAAAAGATGAACACAAATTTTATGCACAAAGATCTCAATGCCAAATACAGTTTTGCAACAGATCACCTCCAGCAATCGTCTAAATAACATTTAGAGAGGAGTCCACCTACAGGGGAAAAGTAGTCCAGATGCCTATCTGATCAGAGTTGATGAGGCAAAGATGATTATGTTATTCACTAAAGTAGACCCCGTAGTTTTTCTGCCACCAGCAATATATTCAAGGAAGTGATTGATAAGCCTTGTTTTCATGAAATAAATGTCTGAAGCATGAGGAAACAAAAAATGAGGAAGCACCATGTAAAAGTGAATGTGATCAGCGTATGAAAGCGGGTAGTTGATAGGAGAGAATATGGCATATGGCATATAACTAGTACTTTTATTTTATCTTCCAAATATCAGAAAGGAAAAAGAGTAAATTTGGAAAAATGGAATCAAGCTTTGTTTCCCTTTGTTTTAATAGTGCCATTGCTTACTTACACAACTATGTTCTTATTCCTTTCCCCGGTGACATACTGTTGTCATCCAGAAAACAAACCTGTATGCACATTATATGCCATTAGAGTGTATTTAAAAAGATAAATACTGTCTTTGCAAATTTCAAAGTGCCAGCTGTCCAGTTCATAGGCTTGATAAAATACTTATACACAAGTAGGAATCAGGTTCCATTTGCAAATTGTGGAGAACTGTTGGTAAATTGCTGAAAGAACTGTGAATAACCTGTATGATGAATGGGGTTGAGAAATCTCATCATCCTCCTATATCTGAGGAGAGCTTAATTAATTCAAATGAAGAAATTAAAGGTGTATGAAGGGGATTAAGGCAAAAGCTGAAAATAAAAATAGATCTGCAAAATATTAGATCTCTCCTAGCCTCAGAAGAGATCAATTAAATCTTTACAAGAGAAAAGGCACTGAAAAGGTCTCCTGTGGGGCCAGCAAAAGTCTGAAGTGTAATATTTTGGAAATGCCATAATTTAAGGAGAATACAATGTGTTATTTTTATATGCTGCAGAACCCTACAACTCCACCTCCCTCTCCTGTTAAAAATCCTACTCAACTAGGCTAACGCTCACAACTCTTTGACATAATGTCCTGAATTTTAACACATTCTGCCTATTTTATTTTTCATGTCTGCAGCAGTTCCACAAGTCAGTCACCTCAATGCTATTATTCTTCATAAATCAGACAGGAGTGACTGATCCCTTTATAAATTATGTGTACCACACAGAAGACTAGCTGGTAAACACTGCTATAGTAAACAAGCCTTTTCTTTATACATATATTTTAGAGAAGCATACACAAAGTGTTTAAATTTCTGATGAACTACTTGCTCCATCTCTAATTAGCATTAACAGTAAAAACACTATTCACTATTCATATTTGCTCATCTCCTTATCTTAGATTAACCACTGTTTAATATGTGGTTAAAATTATTCTGCACATCATCAACTGATCTATGTGAAACAGCACAGAGAACAAAAGAAGCTTAATCTTCCATGAAGCTTCAGTCAAGTGAAACTGTACATAATCCAGAGACAGTTTCTTTTTGATAACCTGCACTTAATACACACTGCATGTCTCCCCTCTCTCTGCCCCTGCATATTTTGAATCTGTTAGTTAAAAAAAATTGCCCTGACTGTTACTATTTTACTGGCTTTCACACTTGGGCCTAATTGTGCAAACTCTTTGCATTGGGCATGGTGGTTGAGCTGTCCCATTGACACGACTGTGCGCTAACAACCATGATACCAACGGGACCACTTGCAGCAACATTCATCTAGGAAGAAAGGAGACGTTGTGAGATGAGGCTTTGAACAGTGATTGTAGCTGCAGATGACTTGAGACAAATAGTTGTTGTCTGGGCTGCTAACCATCTTTCTGATGAAGTAGAAATAAAAATAACAAAAAGTCTTCCCCTAAACAAAGCAAATGATAACAAAGTAAGATAATGCTGATATACTGAATTATAATGGCATGGCTACAGAGGGTCTTGTTAGTGAGTAAGAACATAAATTGCCTCACTGAACCCTCTGTTTTTCCAAATAGATTTACTCACCTAAGTAAGTCTGAAAGGGCTCAGCAAACAGCCACATTAAAACAAAACTAATTTTCTGTAGCTTGAAATAGTGCATATTTTAAAAAAATCACCTGCGAGTAATGGCGGTATTTGAATTTTTAATATTGTGCGTCACAGTGAACTGCTGCTTAACATGGTAAAACAAGGTTATACTGTTATCAAATATGTCTTTGCCCAACCGGTACAAATAGGACATTCAGGTGCAACCCCAACCCTCCACTTCACCTCTGATCAGGATTAGCCTTTATTTCAAGGGGGCAAAACCGATGCACTCACCATTTAGGAAAGCAAAGTTAAAGCTGAACAAAGCTAAGTGAAAACAATAAACCCCCTTTTAGCCACTCATGCTTTATTCCACTAGAGGTCTCTCTCGTAACAGCTTTCCTTCTTCTGGGATCATTAATTATTTCACTCAAAGGAACAATTCTACCTTTTAGATTGGAATGCCTCACTTTAAGTGGTATGCTAGAGAAAGATATAATGCCTCCTTAGCTTGTTCTCCTGCTGATGAGTAGATGTTGGGTTGACTGAATGAATCATCCTGGATATTTTAATACACAATGGATATACTTTAGCAAAGAAGTTTGAGCTTTCACCTTGGCTTCCAAAAGGTTGAAAATTTGACCAGATAAAACAATGTGCTACAGTAAAAAGTGCCTTACTATTGAGAGGCAGACAGCATGATACTTCAGGCTCTCCTGAGGACATCTAGGATCTGGAATATTCTTAGAGTCAATAATTGCAAGAATGAACCTTTTTACATTAATTTCTATTTCTTTTTAAAAGAAAAGAAAGTATATTTTGCAATGTAAGTTGACAGTAAAGTTCTAGTGTATAACTACTAACAATTTGTAATGCACTTTTCTTTCAATAAAGAATGTGATATTAACTATGTTTTTTGTAACTTTATTATGAAAAAAGCCCCACATCTTCTCTATTTGCCATGTTCTTATTGTTTTAAATTCTTGTAGGATGTTGCTTTCCTTATACCTGCTACATGGATGAAGCAAAACATTGTCTAACTTAAGTAAAGTTACATTCTTGTGATTAATAAAGGCAAAGGACTTGAAGAAAATTGAAAAAAAATGCAAAGAAATACCTCATCCCCATAAACAATGCAAACCACGTTTGAAGAAACTACAGTAAAGCACACTGATATCAGCTAAAAGGCTATATAAATATTCATAGCATGAAAAGAATTTTCAGATTTCTGAAGACAGTGGAGGAAGAAAGGTGGAGCGGCAGCATATCTTCTTAGCACAGGGAGTTGCATGTAGGAGGTAAAGAAGACCATACCATAGCAAATCAATTCCAGTGTCACACCGAAGGAAGCTGGAAAAAGTGAACAGATCCCACTGTTAAACAGAGAGGTAGGTGCTGTGTCAGGGGCAGCAGGGAGACAGAGATTTAAATTAATTGTGGTAGGGTGATACAACCTGGCCCAAATCAGGAGATGAAAAAAGCCAGAAAGTTATGGAAAAAGATATTGTAGTAAAAATTACTGTGAATTGAGCAAGAAGGCACTGTAGGGGTATATTATGGGGCCATAATCACACCATTCAGGCTGTGTTGAAAGAATTCAAGCTGAAGCCTATTTCCTACTTACAAACTGTAAAGTAGAGTTACAGTGCAAATACATACTCCCCACAAAATCTTACTGGGATTGTTAAAATGGTTGTGTAGGTCTGGATTCTGATTTCACTTGCACTAGTTTCGCTATAGTGTAACTGGTAATCTCAATGGAGTTATTGCTTATTTACAGTCCTATGAGATCACACTCGGTGTCTTAAAAAGCAAAGACAGTCTTGATATTGCTTTTATGATACCAAAGTACTTGTTCCCTTAAAGATTTTAAAGGGCTTGATTTTCCATTTCCATCTTCCTTAGTGCTCCTACCTTTCCAAAATGTGTGTAAAATGCTACCTTTCTAACTTTGCAGCTTGATACACAGTCTGCACAAGAACATGTAGCTGAGTAGAAGGAAATCATGCTGTGTAATCATTTTTTAAGATAGGCGTATTGATTAAATGTTTAATAGATCTAATTTGGACCATGATACTTTTACTATGCGACTTTCACAGAACCAGACACCTGGCTACACTAAGGTGGGCTTATATATATTGAGAGACTGTTAGCCTACTTTAATGAAGCTGCTGGCACCTGATAAGACACCTCTGTTTTTCCCCTGCTGATGAGAATGGCAGTTGTGTAGTTGCCAACTTCTACGTTTAAATTCTGTTGTCCAAGTGAAGGAAGAAGTAGGCTTCTGAAGTAAGAGAGGACTATGCTACGGGAAAAAGGAAAAGGCAGTCTGTGGAAGAGCTCTCTTGCAAGCAGCAACAATCTCTCTGCCTCAGTATGGCGAATACTTCCTGCTTCTTTGACTAATTTAAATCCTGCGAGGCTGAGAAGGCTGCACCGTCCTTTGAGCCCACTGGCTGCAAATGTCTTTCCACTATGTAAAAGGAAGGTGGACATAAGAAATCTTCTTCCTCCTTTCCTTCTGCATGAAGAAGCCATTTTTGTTTTGAAATCCTGGTAGACACTCAATGCAGTTAATTTCTCCATCCTTTACAGTAGTTCCACATGGATCGTTGTAGCCTGAGGGCTGTCATTACTGCTAGGGCTTACAGAAGGGGAAAGAAAGACCAGATTCATTATTCATTTGTACTAAAGGGAGAAGAAACTAATCCGGAGAGGCAGAGTGGTCATACACAGAACCTAGTTTTCCTGATTCGCAGTACATCCACTGGGCTATGCTGCCTTTGGCATGTGCCAGGGGTAAGAAATGCATTAAGTACAAATATCTGTCCAATAAACCATGTAGCTCCTGCACATCTCCTGGGTCAGATCAGCACAGGACTGCTTTGGAGTGGGGACTGCAAAGTAACAGCTAAGGATGAGAGCCCTTGCTTTGCCTGTTTTGGGGAACTATTCAAGTAAGTGATGGAGAAGGGCTGCTACATCCTTAGCCAGAGCTGGAGGCAGCTGTAATAGTGATTCAGAGAGAGTAGCATTTTCTTCTGCTCATGACCCAGAGTACATGCCCCTTAGTTTCTCCCATAAATCCACTGCTGCTAACTGCTGCATTAAATAGACCCATGACCCCAATATTTTTAGTTCATTTTTTCCTGGACTCTGGCTTGGCTATTACTATAAATTAGGAAAATGAGAAAGGATTGTATTATCTCTGGAAGTGTCCTTGTTCTGCAGACCACTCACTTGATGTCAGTAGTAGCTACAGCTTTCAATTAGTCTGCTCCTGTGGTTTGCACTGTTTTTTTTTTTTTTTTTTAAATATTGTCTTAGGACAAAAAATACATGGTCAGCGTGGGAGGTTTTATGGGGGATGTCCTTCTGCAGTGGGGTTAGCCAAGTCTTAGTCCCAACTACATTAGTTCTTTGGAAAAATGTTTCCCTGTGTATTACACCCCACACCAACCTAGGTGGAAGATTTCTGGAGAGGGTCACAATTATCAGCTTGACCGAGGATGGCTTTTTTGGAGAAGGCCTCCATGCTCCACAAGAAGGTTATTTTATAAGCAGGTAGGAGAGAGGAGCCCTCTCAAGGTGCTGTGGCATGTACTCCAGAGAGTGGTTTTCATCTTGTAAAAGAAATGAGTAAAATGTCTGCAGACCAAAAATCTTAAAAGAGAATAATATTGGATAAGGAAAAAAACATCCTTACTTTTTCATGCAGAGAAATGAGTGCCAGAGGCTCCAGTTTACATACACTGCTCTTTAGTAGAGCTCAGCACAGTTTGATCCAGACTGGAAGCCTGCTTGCTGTTTGCAGGGTCTGGTAGATTTACCAGTCTTCCCAATAGTTTGGCAAGATCAGATCAGGTATGCATCAGTGACCTCTTACCATCATCAGCGACTTCTTACTGAAGTAGGGGTTAAGCTTACAATAACCAACCTAGAAAAGGAAAAACTTATCTATATAGTAGCTCCTTTACATAGGAAAAACTGACTGTAATAGCTCATGTGTAACTACAAAGGATCAAGGAACTAATTCCCATAGAGAGTATGAGAGAGAGAGAGAGAGAGAGAGAGAGACTATTTACCTCCTGTTTATTGAAAGAGTATCACTTCTTACCAGGATAGATCTTTTTATTGTTTTTTGTTTTTTAATGGGAAGCTACACTTTCTGCTTATGCAAACCAGAACGTTGTCTTCATGTGCCTGGTCACATAGTTATAGATTTTGCAGTAGATTATCAGGCTTTTGGACTGTCAGTGTAACCATACTTCACCAGGACATACTGTCTACCAATTAGTTTATGTATAGCTCTGCATGTGTTGTAAGAGAATAATATTACACCTGAGATCATTGTGAAACTCTGGAGACAATATTCTCAGTATAATATTAATTCTGACTTAAAGGAAATATTTGGAGATGAGTTCTTTCCCCATATGATTTTTATGAAGGAGACTCCTTAGCTATCACTTTTGCATTGTTTTCCTCTTTGGGATATTATCAGCATCAGGGTTGGCATTACATTTTTTTTTGTGAGAAAGAGAATCAAAAACAACCTCTAAATTACCATAGAAATAACTCTCTTCAGTTTGATTTCAACTTCAAAAGTATAAAGAATATCGGCATATTTTTTTGAGTGTGGACATATGTGCATTTGTTGGGAATGAGCTTTTAAAAACTCTTCTCAGTAGCCATCTGATACATAAATGACTCTGTTTACAGCAAAATGCAGGCATAAATACATAGGAATATTGAACTAGAACAATTACCTTTAGCAACCAACACTGTAAATCATACACAAGCTGTCATCATGAGTTGAAACATGTCTGCATATTTAGTACCATGTTTAGTTTGCCTAATCAGAACAATATGTAAACTGTTAGTGCACATGAGAACTTGCCAAGCCAAAAATTATTTACAAGTTGAATTTTGTGTTTCTGGAAATTTTCAACAAAGAAGGAAAAGAAAAAGAAAAAGAAAAAGAAAAAGAAAAAGAAAAAGAAAAAGGAAAAGGAAAAGGAAAAGGAAAAGGAAAAGGAAAAGGAAAAGGAAAAGGAAAAGGAAAAGGAAAAGGAGAGGAGAGGAGAGGAGAGGAGAGGAGAGGAGAGGAGAGGAGAGGAGAGGAGAGTGCAGGGCAGGGCAGGGCAGGGCAGGGAGGAAAATGTTCATTGTTAAATAAGGAAGAATGCATTGGTTATAGTAATCTAGCAAACACTGAATATTTTCCCTGACAATACAATATAGTGGGCCAGATCTCCAGAGGACATAAATCAGAGCAGTCAATGAAGCTGTACAGATTTATATCAGCTATAATTCTGACTGTTAAAGTTTTACTTTCAGTTAAATTCAGAGGAATATAAACAAATAATTTAAAGCCACATGCATTTTTCGGCTTGATTCCATTTGTCAGACATACCTTAAGAATATTTTTTCTGACCACAATAGTCTTCTCAACTTGTAGATACAGCCTTTAAATAGTATATACACTGGAGCAGATTCTCAACTGGATAGAAAGGGTGCTTGTTTTGAATTGCATTACATGTGCTTATATTTTCAAGGCTCTGTTCACTAGAAACAGTAAAGTTCCTTTATTTAACTGACGGCTGTAAGAAGGCAAGGGTAACCCAAGTTCTCATGAAGAACTACTCCTCTCTGTATAGTCCTCAGATGTCCCATTGAAATATTCTTTGTAAGACATTAATAATATATGGATTTGCGTAACTGCTCCCTGTATTGCTGTTGGTGAAAATGCTTACTCCATAGGGTAGTTCCTCAAGCAGGCCTAGGACTGCTTGGAGAGGGCAGTGATAAGAATAAGGGTGGTATTACCAACAATGCCTGAGGCAAATTGTGTCTGCAGTACTTTTTGACAGCCCTTCTGAGTCTGTCTTAAGGGCCTTATTTGCTGCCTCTGTCAACAGAAAAGTATGACCCTGGTCAGTCAGAGGATATTCTCCCAAGATATGCAGCGAGGCTGCTGGTTTCTAATCTGCAAGAAGGCTGTACCCAGACTGCAGAGCAGCCATGCTGACTGTAATGCAATACAGCGAAAAAGGACGGGTGCCATGGTATCTGCAGTGCTTGCTCTGGCCACCCATCAATGTCTGAAAAGTCAGAGCCAAAACCTTCCAAATTCAGGACTGATGGGCAAATAACAAGCATCAGCTTAGCCTACAGCATGTAGACTCCACCATGTGTTCCTCTGTTCAACCACCTGGATCCACAGAGGAGGAAAGTGGGATCTGGGTGTCAGATTGCTTTGCCTGGTGTTCAAGCTTGGACAGACGTGCAAAGAAGCACGCAAGGAAGCATATTGAAACCTTCCTCTGTTATGAGCTAGTGCAATCCAGGCATTTGTCAGTATACAAAATAATGTGATCAAGAACACAATTTCCATTATTATGAGACCTGAAAAAAATCCAATATCATAAATCTTCATTTATTTTCACAGATTATAAAGAACAGAGTATTGTAGCACAGATTCCTGCCTTGCTGTTTAGAAATTGGATTTTCTTTTGTTTCGAAGCATGCTATTCTAGTAGAGAATCCTTTGTAAATGTCTGATTGCTTTGTAGGCCACACACTATTTTATCGTGGTGGTCTATGAAGAACGATAAAAGTAGTCTTACAATAGCCTTCTTTAAATCATGCTTGGCACTTGACCACGAACATGCGTGTATTCTGAGGTTTCCACTTACTTATTAAAAATCCAGTGCTTTTTATTGAGCAAATTAATGGTTCAAAATCACAATGAAATACCACTATTACAGCTGATCTTACCTAGAAAAATATGGCACTAAACCTAATGAGAATGAACTGTTCTCTCTCCATTTTACATATGTTGTCGACATCCATATGTGGTGTTACAAAAACTGTCTTTGGCCTTTTTAGAAAAATCTTAATGTGTATTTAAATGAAAACATAAGTGGGCTACAATCCTCTGAAGTACTTTATTCAATTAACTCATTTTTTTTCTTTCCTTAGTAGAAAGATTTGAATTATTTTATATTGTTTTGCTTCCTGAAAGTCTCTAGTGTGATTATTATGATGATGCCATTTGTGCCACTCTGGGTACATTTATGTCATATTTTTCATTTATAACTCCTTGATTCATATTTTTGTGATGAGACCATTAAGATTCCAGCCCTATAAAAGACTTAGTCCCAGGCCCTGCAAACACATTATACATATACATTTACATACTTACATATATATGCTTAACTTGACTGCTGAGGGTAGTCCTGATAGCAAAGTTAAGCACAGCTGTAACCGCAGGACTGTGGCTTTCTCTATCTGAGTAGTATTGCTAGCTGCAATGGGACAAATTAATGTGTAAAATTAAGCTTGGGCATGTTGTAGGTCCAAGGCTGAAGTTTTCTCTGGGATGAAACTATAAGATCTTAGCTCAAATGCAGCTGATCTTAAGAAAAAATGGAAGCAAATTATCTCAGCTGTTATTATGTCACATAAATGAAAGATATGGAAATGGTGTGATATTATCCCTTTTTTAGCTCATGAAACTTAAATAAAAAAATATTTTCAAATGAAATTTTGCAGGTCATTAGTCTTTTAAAGGCAGAGAAGTGTTGAGGGCTATTTTGAAAATGCCAAATAAGTAATATTTTTTCTAACTGGTCATTTATACACATGTACACCCACAACCTAATTTTAAAAATAATAAATTTCATAACTGCTCACAAATTGCTCTGCATGTGCAGCAGCCAAATAGACATGAAATGCTGAAACAGATTTAATGGAGGTGTTGTAGTCTACTGGGGTTAAAAAATCTCCTGTCTATGGGAATTTAAATATGCATTTAAATAATAGCCCATAATAATTCAAAAAACTCCTATGCTGTATAGATGAAATAGAATAGTTGATAGTAGAAAGTCAGACAAGTTAACAAAAAGACTTTTGGAATATCCCACCACGTGCAGGTTCCTGGAGTAGGAATCATGCCATGGATGGCAATGGCTCTCGGTTTTGCAGGCCGTCCAGTCAGCCTGAAGGGAAGTTGTTCAGAAACCAGATCCTGAGCTTCACTTGCACGGTGAGTACTATTAAAACCAAAGGGGCTCTGTGGGAGAACAGCTTTGCTTGCCTGTGGGCAATGGGGTCCTGGCTTGGCTCCAAGAAATTGATGTAGCAACATTGCACTGTACCGGCTGTGGTAAAGTGCTTTGGCAAGTTGGCATACAGTCTTGGCAAACATGACATGCTGAAAGACATCCGCTCAGGTACACCTCTTCCGAAGCAGCACGTGCTGTGAGCTCTCTGTTTACCTAAGTGACCATCTTCCTTCAGTGGGAAAAATGTACCGAACAAGGACTGTAATCCTTGCCAGCATTTTGAGACATGACTGCCTGCTCCCACTTGACCACATTTTCTGCTGACTGGGAATATTTAATTACAAGTATGGGATTTTATGTATTTTCTATACTCATCTGTGTGGGTCTGAATCCGATAATGAAAACTCACAGACATGTCTCCTTGATTACAAAGACACTAGAAATAACTCTAAAGTTCTTCATGAGTTTAAACTCATAAAGAACTGTGTATATAAGAGCAGGGCCTTAATTTTGTCTTCTTTTATTTGTTTGTTTGTTTAAGATTTAAACTTGATTTAAGTAGTTTTTGTCACTATGATTAAATGCAGGTAAAGAGAAGCATTTTTGGATACTTATCTTGCTTTCATCTTTATTAAACTTTTTTCCTTTATTAAACTCGAAAAAATATTAAACTTTTCACCTTAGACAGCAGGTTGAAGTATGACAGTATAATCCAGATGGGAAACAAAGGAAGACTTGGATCAAAGAAAATGAACTGCAAAGGGGCTCAAGCTGACGGAGTTAACAATGCTGTAATACCACCTTCGATTCAGTCTTGAGCTGTTTGTTTTTGCAATGAACACAAGTTTCCATTATAACATTTGCCTGTATGAAAAACTATGGCAAGACTTTGGTTTCCATGGTGACACTTCTCTTTTTCATACATATTTATCATTAAAAAGCAGGAAAACCACCCTTTTCTATCTGAGAATGTTACTGTTAGCACTTAATAATTGAAGCCAAAACTGATTTATTTTTTATGCCAGAGTGTCTTGCACACATTCCTCTATCAGTGAAAACTCATGCAGTATTGCAGTCATTTTCTTGTAAGTAGTTTATTCAACACATTACTTCAGGAAAACATTCACAGTTTTTAAAACTGGAGGGAAGCCTGCCTTTTCTCCTCCCTTCCTCCTTCCCCCCTTTTCAACTGGCACCACAGGGTGTCATGGCTAAGCTTTCAAACTATTTCAGAACACACACCGCACTATACACAAAGCTTTTGGCTTCATTAATATGGCATGCAAGAGAAGTAATAGCATTTCTAGTTCTTGCCAATGACCAGAAAATATTTGAAAGCAGGAAATATTTTATTAAATTATCATTTTGGAAATAAAAATACTCTATCTTTACCTGACTAGTATTCTTTTGCATTTATACAACAGTGTAGTCTTTTATATCCCCTCCCCAACAGAGCTGAATTTAGTAAATAAGCTAAGATGGCCACGGTGTCAGTTTTCCTATTCTTAAAATCCATACTTCAGCTAGCAATTTGCTAACGTTTCTCAAGTGAAAAAAGTTAGGGGCTCAATCCTAAACAATTTTTCCATTCTCAGGATCCCAAGCTGATGCCTTTTATTAGCAGAGCTTTGTACGGTGGAGGAAAGATACTCTGGTGAAATGTGTTGTCTAATTAGTTTTGAATCTAAAAACACCAAGGATATGTGACATAATTAAATACACAAATGCTACTTGAACCTTAACAATTCTTACAGAAACTGAGTTAACATCTGAAATGATATATTCATAAATGTATCAACATTAAGCGACAATGAGCAAAGTCTGTATGCTGTGTATGCTCTGTCAACAATATGTGAGTTGCCTTAGGTGCCTACATAAGTGTATCCTTAAAATTTACGGTATTCCATATTTTCCCAGTCTTTTCCAGCATAATTAAAAACAAATCCTATAAATTCATTACAAATTGGTACTATAAATCCAAGCTGAAGAATAAAATGTTTGGCCAAACTGATGGAATAGATTGTGGTTTGGGATACATAACATACAGTTGCGGTGGTGAATATGGAACAAAAATGCAGATATTTTATAACTTGGTGACTGGCAGTCATTACAGCATTACTCAAAAGTCAATGAGTATAACAAGAGTAATGCAATTGGAGATGAGTATCAGAAAAATGAGAATTAAAAAATTGAAAGAGTTACTAGATGTGAAAAATCATGGATACTTCTGCCACTGATTCTTTCTGGTTGAAATCCAAAATATGAGATCTGGCCCACACAGCTGAGGTGGGTAGTGACTTAGGCATTGCTAGTGTGAGTGTTGCAACTTGGTGCACAGCAGGCACTCTGAGGGCAAGGCGCGTGGCATGCTCAGCAGGTTGTCTGGCCAAGAGCCAATTTCACCCAAGTTCCTGTCAGCTCCTTCAAATCTCTGAGAATAGGAGGTACACGCAGAAGACAAGACAGCAGTGTCTATATAGCACAAATGTGACCATGCTGCTTGCCTAGAAGTGAAGGAAGGCAAGATACATTTGCCTTTCTGCTCAAACTTCTTCCAGAGCTATAGGATGTTGTGAAGAGCTGTTCTCTGCGAAGCAGCACAAATGTGGACATTCTCCATACCTAGATCCAGTCTCCATCTGCTGCAGGTCCTCTGAGAGACTGTACTTTCCCTTTTTTTGTGGTGTTAGGTGTTCTCATTTAAGAATTTGGTATCTTTTGTTGTTTGGTTGAATTCTTTTTTTTGTTGAACATAATTTGTGTCCTATTATGGCTTTAGGAATAAAGAAATAAAAACACTTGGAAAAATAGATTAATCATAAGATTTATATTACAGTGAATACATAGCTAGGTAACTAAACAGATATACATACACATATGTACCTCCTACCTATATTTGTGGTAATATATTGGTGAGAAATGAAGTAGCAAGAAATGTTAATAAATTTATGAATACAGAACAGATCAAATATGGGATTTTATATGCTTTTTATATATATAATATATATATATGTATATATATAATATATATAAAACCCTGTCGATTTCAAACATATTGTTTCGTACATATATATTTATTCATGAAGTCTACAACTGAGGTTTTTGAAAGCAATATTTAGGTTAAATTTTATAAAACATTTCTAAACTATTTTCTTAGTTTAACTCCCTCCATCCTTTGTTTTCCTATATTCTGATAAAGACATATTTTCTTTCTGATAACTTGGTTGCTCACACTGTATGCAGCTGGTTCAGTCTAGATTTTGGTCTTTTCTTCTGGATTTATTTACCTTCCATTGTAAAGCAAAGGTGGTCTTTCATATATGCACTAATACTGTTTACATTTATAAAATAGAACACAGACTTTCTCTTGAGGTAAAAGATCACAAGGTCAAGGAAACACAGAGATTAGATCTTCTGCCTGAGCAGACTGCAGTGCAGCTAAACTTTGGAGATCTTGATCTGTAACGTTAATACCCTGCATTAGAGCCAGAGGCCAAGGCCTTATGTACACTAGCATTTTTGTTAAAATTGCCTTCTAAAGTTTCTTTAAATTACCCACTCACACCAGCAAAATTCCAACCAATGTAACTAGCAATCAGGAGCATTAGTGTATTTTAGCTATTAGTGTTATAACCTCAATGTGATCCAGCCTTGGTAGAGGGGGTTTCTAATCCTCCAGCTGGCCATTTATGGCTGCTATTAATGGAAATGCATTGGTGGCAATGAAACAATAAGAAATATTAATAAACTCAGTGGTGTGGGCAGGCCAGGCATGTGAGGATGATTTTTAATGGAACAAATGCACCTATCAACAGCTTCTAAATGAAGAAGGTGAAAGCCCACATCTTGAAGACTGAATTGTTTGGGTAGCAGTGTCCCTAAACAATTAAGTCTGACATGCTGCAGAAAATTTGTAGAGATAGGTTAAGTCATGAGTTTTGAATTAATTGATGGTTTCCTTTAATTCATTCAAATATTGTGAGATTAAACTGACAGAAATACTCCTGATAATGTTCAAGTAAATTTTCCTAGGAACACATTTTCTCCTGCGTAAACATTCAGCATCATCTCCATGGTGCTGTGCGTGTTGTCCCAACAAGCAGTCCATGTATATTTCATTTTTTTTCCTGGCCCCTAAAGTGTGGGATTAGGTTAATTTTAGGCCTTGTTCAGTCCATTTTAGATTTCCCACCTGCACCTGAGTCAAGAAGTTATATTTAATTTTCATTGTTTTGCTAATGTATCTCTAACAATTTAAGAACATAGAATAGGCAAAGCGAGTTGGAAGAGGTAAAATCCATTATTAGATATTCTAAGACAGATGAAAAGTACAGGGCATGTAAAATATTTTCTACTGCTTCTACTTATTTTCTTTCCAAAATGAAAATGGAAATATCAAAAAGACTTCAGCAAAAAAAGATTTGCCTAAATTATCAGCTCTTTGTCTGAAGTATTTTGACATTTTCAATCTCAAATACTATTTCTGGTTTGTTAATCTGAAACAAATGCTTGTTTTGGGCAATATAAATCTGCCTAATATTTTGAGTGCCAGATGGGAACTGCAGTTGTCAAACCAGACTCTTCCACGCTCCTTGTTTCCTGGTGGTGATGCTTCATGGTTAGACTCCATCTCTCATGATGAACAGCAGTCATTCCCTATTAGTGAGCTGATACAATACTCAACGGAAAGAAGATGCAAGTTTCCCTACTTGTAAAAAGCCCAAGCTGGTGGACTTTGGGTTAAGAAGTTTTGTTGTGATTCTGAAAAAGGAAAATATTTATTTTTCTTTTGATTAAATCTTCAAAACTAATGTCCATTCCCCAGAAACTTCCCTTTTCCTTGCTGCAGAAAGGACTCTCTTACTTTGTCTGCAAGGTGCAAGTGTGTTTTGTGTGGAGTCTTTATATCTGTATTCTGAAATATATTTTTTTTGTATTGAAACGCATATAAAGTGTACTAGGTATGGATGCTTTAGCTCTATAAATCCATTAAGATCTCAGAAGTGACATCCAGACTTTAATGATTTATGTAGTTGAACCATTTATATACATTTATATACAGAAGAAAGCGGTTTCTATAAATGAGGAGTGAAATAAGGTTTATTGCCCTTCCTGCAACCAAGTCAGTGTGTAGAGAGTGTGTGCAGAGAACAAGCAAGAAGGGAGACATGATGCCTGAGCATAATCAGAGACATATTTTCAGTTGCAGCCATGGTGAGAATGAAACCAAATCAGTCATTGCCAACCCAGACAACTTCAGGCTAGAGTTTGATTCCAGTGAGTTTCTAAAAATAACATGAAAGCTGTGGTGAAAACTGATAAAAGCTTGGAAATAACAAGCTACAACTGGTCTCTGAGCTTGATTCACTGTGATATTAAAGACCCCTTTTACATCTCTGGCAGGGCAAATGGTCTTTAAAGTAAGTGTGAATTATATAGTTAAATAGTTAAAGCTGATTTATCATAAATTACACTGCTATGTAGGGTTATGGAAATCTGTATTGTCTAGTCCTATTTTCTGCTGAACTGCATAACTCTAAGGAATTTGAGTGTTTATAGAAAGTAATAGTGCAGCATATGCAGAGTCCAGCATGATACTGGAAGCTCAAGCTTGAAGGAAAAGCTCACGTTTCTCAGTGTAAGAAGCTTTAATATTGTATATCAGTATTTAAATTAAAATATTTTTATTGACTACAAATTGAAATGTGATAGGTGCCACACAGGTATGCATGGGACTCATGATGATGCAGCCCATAGATGAGTGGTTTGCTCAAGGATGCTATCCAAGAGTTAAGGAATCCTAGGTGCACCACAGCCAGAGACATCACACTGTGGGATTGCTGTAGCCCTGCAATGACCCCATGAGTGCTGAACCAACCTAATCAGCAAGGGAGATGTGACACCACAGACTCTCATCGTAAACAGATAGATTCTATGGAACTTTTCACTGGGTTATCTGTTGAATATGAGTATTGAATATGCATGAAGTTATCTGTTGACAATCCTGTTGACCATCTCCTTGACCACATTGTTATTGGCTGAGACCATCGGTTCTGCTGTGTAACTGTGCTCTTGCATAGTTTGAATGGATAATGAAATAAACTCAGGAAGGATAAAAGAAAGAACATACCTCTGTTTGGACTGGACTCACCCTCAGCTGGCCTGCAAACCCAAAAACTCAGCCGTCGGTGGGGACACCCTTGGTGCTGACTGTCAGGGAGAACCTGAATCATCCTGGAACAGCTTGAGTGTGATGAGAACAATCCAGGAAAAACTGTACCGGAGGGCTGGCCATAAGGACAAAGAAAGGGTGAGAAAGGTCGTTGTACAGTGGCTTAACTATAGAGCTCTGATATGTATATATGTCTTTACTTCTGTTGTATATCTGGCTTTACTTTATTTTTTAGCTTTGTTATACTTGCAGATTGTCTGGTGCTGGTTGTTTAGTGTTGTCCTGCATTAATCATATATGTAGAACCACTCAGCTCTAATAAATTCTTATACTTGACAAATGATGACCTCTCTTGTCAGACTAATCCCAGGATCTGAAGGAATCCCAGACACCCCTTTATTGACATGTCACAAAATGTTGAAACATTTTTAGACCCTAGGCTTCTGAATCTGGCTACGATAATAGTGTAAGTATACGAAATTCAAAAAATATATCATACTGTTCAAAGAGCTGTTATTTAAAGCTAGAAAAGTAAAAGCCTAAAGTTCACTCTGTAAATACCATCTAATTAAATGATTTCACCTTAGTTCTAACACTATTATGTAAAATGCCCTGACAATGTTTTTCTTTGGGTTCCATCTAATCCAGCTGAATTCACTTTAAATAGCTACTACTGGTGATTTTCTAGATCAAGGGTCTTACTCAGATCAATGACAGTAGCTTGTGTATATTGATTACTATCCATGCCTATGAAAATATCATTTGTTATCTCGGGAATGATAGTGGAATGAACAAGCTAACTCCAAATTGGAATGAAATCAATGTGTTGCATGTAGATAAAAAGAAGCATGTTACCTGAGAGAGCATCAATTTTTCATGGATTATGGACAAAAAAAAAAAAAAAAAAAAAAAAGGAAAAAGAAAATCACTAGGTCAAACAATTAGTAAGGTCCTGTGTTCTCTTGTAGTAGAAGTATGAGTCAAATTCATTTTTCAGTCACAAAGTATGAAATTGTCTAAACCATGATGACATATATGGGACATATCCATTAAAAATAAGATACTTGCTGTGGTATTACAATCATACTTAATGTTTTAGAAACACAGACTGGTGCATCATCTTATAATAAGTACTACTGGACAGATATGCTAGGCTTGCTAGGGGTGAACAGTTTATGTTCATGAAGTACCCCAAATATCTTCAGGACTCTAGGAGAAGCTTGCTTCACCCCTTTTCCTCAGACATTTGAAATTAGGAATGAAGTATAGACATGAAATCAAATTCACAAACATGCTTCTTTGCAAGCATATGCTTCAGAATATTTCTTTACTTATCCTAGATCTGATAGCAAGGCGGATTGGCACAATATGGCTGACTAACTAACTGTGTGATAAAAGAAAGACTGAATCCATAACTGAGTGGTACTTATTGCAGTTTCAAGCAGCACAAGGGGTTCTACACCAGAGGTCCACGAAGGGCACTGTGGGCAGAACTATGCTGCAGAGGGGTTGTCAGGAGTACAGAGTAATCCAGAGGCAGAAGAAATGAATGTGCCAAGCAAAGAGGACCCCGGAGTTGCAGTGGAGACATAAGTATCTCAGCAGATATCCAGTGCAGTCCCTGGAAAGGTAGAAGAGTCCCCAGCTTGTTGTGTAATGAAGTGGGAGGAGGAAGAGGAGAGACCTCCTTTACCTTTGCAATAATCTGAAAGTATGACAAAAGTAAATTCTGTAGTGTTTTGGGACTGTGGCCTTTTGACTCTAGGTTGAGCTTTTTGATACACAGATGGTAAACATCTAAGTCCTAGGCTATCTATGTTAAAAGAGCCAACAGAAAGTAACTCTTCCTTCTTTTCTATTGAGTTGATCTATTCACATTAACTTTTGAGCTGTACAATAACTGGGTTAGGATCCATTTTTCCTGTATTATGGGATAGTGTTCAACATAGTGTCAAGTGCCATATAGACCAAAGTGGCACTAATGTGAGTATTGCTTTACAGTCAATTAGCTCACCTCAGAAAATCATGATTGACTGACATACTGTGGTCCCACCTAGTGAGACTTTAGGAAGTCTTTAGGAAGACCTAGACCTAGTGAGTCTTTAGGAAGTATCTCACTAAAGTAATACATTTTTTTTATTTGGTTGAAAAATATTCCAGCTATTATAATTAGTGAAGAGTGGTGAACTAAATTAAATGAGTCAAAATTCTTACCCCCTTTTTTCATTACATTTGTACCTGATTTCCATAGTGTTTCACATTGTGATGCTGAGAAATGTATGGCAAATAGTGGCAAAAAATCTGGGTTTTTTTAGTAGATTTTTATTTTATCATTTTTTCCCTCCAAATAGAAAAGGGAAGGGAAGGAAAAAGTGTGGCATAGCATGGCATAGAAGGGAAGAGAAGGGGCAGAAAGGGAAGAGCTTATGGCATAGAAGGGAAGAGAAAGGGCAAGAAAGGAAGGGCTTTCCAGAAAGACGTTAGAAAACTTATATATTCTCTGAACCAACGGCATAAGGTAAAAAAGAAAATCTTTTATAAATTTCATATATTTTATTTGCTCCTGGATTTTAGGGCTTGACTTGTGGTGTTCAAATAGTTGTTACTAAGATCAGAAAATATTGCATAGCTTTCAGTCATATTAGCCTGAAGAATTTCAACCCTGTGAGCTGACATAATCTGAATAACCTATACTTCTTTCTCAGATTTGTTTTTTAGCAATGCTAGGGTAACAACAGAATGCAAGTTTTCTACTTTGTTAGTGAAGACTGCTATGTAGCCAAAGAGTTTGCAAATTGTTCATTGCTACTTCAAATAAATAATTCTCCGTGGTATTACTCCTCTAAAATATTTTTGGATGGATGAAACAAGCCAGCTGCATTGATCCATTTATATAAAAGCATGGGAAGTTGAAAACACAGGTGCTTCTGTGTCTCACAGAGTTTGTAGCTCAAAGTAGATAAGTTATCTCCACTGTTAATCTTTTATTTGTTAAAAAAAAAAAAAAAAAAAAGAAGAAGAAGAAGAAGAAGAAGAAGAAGAAGAAGGTCATAAAAACAACCCACAATGCAGAATTGCCATCTTGACATGTTGATGGAGTGAGAGCCTCATCAGTAAAGGAGCGTTGCTGTTAGTCTGCTAAATAGGATTCATGCTGTTTTCTGCTTCTGCAGCTGTTGCTTTCCTTTTGCTTCCAAACATTAGACAACTACTAGCTTTCTGATTTGTTTCAAGCAAAATGATTAAACCTAGACATTGGCTAACTTGCAAAAAGCAAAGGCTGTCTCAGAGAATTAGCACCCTTACTATATAGTTCAGATTTTAAATCAAAATTAACAAATAAGACTATCACACTATGATATATGAACCATAGAGCAATTTTTGCATATATAAACACTGATTGCCATTTAATTTCAATTTGTTAATTTAATTAGATATTTTCAGAAAATTTAAATATTGTTTGAGTATAACTCCTGTATTTAAACCTTTCATGTGAAGGTCACATGGTCAAATCTTGTTTTGCCAGGTGGACTGTCTACAGTGTACAGAGTCTTGATAAAAACCATCTGCAACTGCCTGATACTGGTTAAGACTCAAAAATCAGACTGTGCAAACAAATATATCTTGGCCCTAGATACTTACCACATCTGCCAACAATTAGTTATATATCAGGACTAGAAAGGAGCATAGGATAAACAAGATCTGATTTCAGAATAAGCAAATAAACAAGGACCTCAGCATCATTATTCATCAAGTGGATGTGGAATTACCTAACTTGTAGGCTTAGGTTCAGAACTGTCAGTCCTTGAGGTTTAGCTAAAAGTATTAGGTAACAAAAGATCTGA
Organism: Rhea pennata; assembly: GCF_028389875.1. Classification (NCBI taxonomy): domain Eukaryota; kingdom Metazoa; phylum Chordata; class Aves; order Rheiformes; family Rheidae; genus Rhea; species Rhea pennata. Next base: position 27,990,314 of record NC_084663.1, read on the forward strand.
CTGACAAATACTTTGCAGATGCTCTGGGAGCATATCATCCCACCTGTTTGACCCTTCAAGAGTGCCACCCAAACACTCAGTTGGGGTGCTGGTGGGAGAGAGATGCGAGGAGTGAATTGGCTTTTGTAGCAAGAAGTGCTATTCCTAAAGAGCTTCTTACTACTATTATTAGAATTTCTGGATGTCAGAGAGGCTGACCTGCTAACATTAGGATTCAGGATACTTGTCCATTCAGAATAAAGAAGTTAAAACAATGAAAACTTAAGTTTTGGATTCAAAGGTAGTTTTTAAACCAAAGTGTTTTATAAGAATTGAAGCAGGGATGAAAGTTGATACTCAGTGAAAATTGCAAGATTTCCTGGCTTGTAAAATTAAGTTGCTGTGCAAAAAAAGACCATGAGTCCTAACTCTTCATCTTACAGGCAAGCTGTTCCAAGTTTTGAAGATTTTTCAAAAACATTTTGACCTGTTTCTGGAGAGCACAAAAGTGAAACAATGTTGAGTTTTTGTAACAATGAATCATTTAATGACAATAAAATTGACAAATAATAGGCCACGTTTACTTTACTATCCTAGACAAAGCAAGTCTTTCTGATATCGTGTTTCACTTGAAAGATTGTATTCAATTAAAATCAAAGCAGAAAGGAATTTTATTACCTGCATGTAATGTGGGATATGATATAATGACCTTCATTCAAAATCCTGATCATTAAAACTCTCTAACTGGTGACCAGGGAGGACTTCAAATTCAGGTCCAACAGCTGCAAAATATGAATAAAAGCTATAGCTTAATTGAATCAGTGATTCTAAATCTTAATACGCAAATGGCATGAGAAGATCAAGCATGTGGAAAAAGAAGTTTTCACTCTAATGTATTGCATTTTATTTTGAATAATACTTCAGCTCAGTTATGCTGGGTAAAACATAGTAAGAAACAGCACCCTGTCAGTTCTCTCTGATACCCCAACTTTATTCTCTCTAATGAAGCCTCTGATGGTTGGTAATAACAGCAAATTGCCAACAACAAAGAAAGAGCTACTACTCTCTTGTGCAATGCAATTTCTGTGGTGGACCAGGTCCAAAGCTCTATTACACCAAAGCAAGTCACGAGTAAATATCCTTCTGAGGCCTGATCTGAACGACATACGAAAAAAATACGTTTTTGTGTCTGCAAAAGAGGAATTAATGAGCATGTTTTTTTCATTACTAGATTGATAATGGCCATACAATCATGCATTCAAGGACCCTGATCTCATACTCCACTGAAATCAGCTTCAAGATTTCCAATGATTCTAGCCAGCTTTTGCAGACAACAGAAAGGCTGCGGTAAGTAGGATATAAGTTATTTTTCTTAAGCATTCGGAAAATCAATTTTAATTAGAGTACCTTGGAATTAGGACATAGGCCTTAAAGAAGCCTCAGAGATAGATTCCTGTCCTTTTGTATAATGATATGACACAGAAGCTCATATTGACTGGGGTCAGTACTGGGGCCAGTCTTGTTCAACTTCTTCATCAGTGACCTGGATGAAGGGACAGAGTGCCTCCTCAGCAAGTCTGCTGATGGTACCAAGCTGGGAGGAGGAGCTGATACACCAGAGGGCTGTGCTGCCATTCAGAGAGACCTGGACAGGCTGGAGAGCTGGGCAGAGAGGGACCTCCTGAGGTTCAACAAGGGCAAGTGCAGGGTCCTGCACCTAGGGAGGAATAACCCCATGCACCAGTACAGGCTGGGGGCTGACCTGCTGGAAAGCAGCTCTGCAGAGAAGGACCTAGGAGTGCTGGTGGATGACAAGTTGACCATGTAATGTGCCCATGTGGCCAAGAAAGCCAAAGATATCCTGGGGTGTGTTAGGAAGAGTGTTGCCAGCAGGTCGAGGGAGGTGATCCAGCCCCTCTACTCAGCCCCGGGGAGGCCTCATCTCAAGTACTGCATCCAGTTCTGGGCTCCCCAGTATGAGTGACATGGAGCTACTGGAGAGAGCCCAGCGTAGGGCTTCAAAGATGATCAGAGGGTCGAGCATCTCTCTTATGAGGAAAGGCTGCGACAGCTGAGCCTGTTCAGCCTGAGGAAGAGAAGACTGAGCGGGGATCTTATCAACATCTACAAATACCTTAAAGGAGGGTGTAAAGAGGATGGGGATGGGCTTTTTTTCAGTGATGCCCAGCAACAGGACAAGAGGCACTGGACACAAACAGAAACACAGGAAGTTCTGTCTGAATATGAGGAAAAACTTCTTTCCTGTGAGAGAGACAGAGCACTGGAACAGGTTGCCCAGAGAGGTGGTGGAGTCTCCTTCTCTGGAGATATTCAAAACAAGCCTGGATGCAACCCTGTCTAACATGCTTTAGGTGACCCTGCTTGAGCAGGGAGGTTGGACCAGATGATCTCCAGAGGTCCCTTCCAATCTCAACCAGTCTGTGATTCTGTGAAAGGGATATTTCTCTTCATATCCATGTTTATGGACCACTTGACAGTGACTCTTAAAACTTCATAAAACTCTTATTAATCTTAGGAGAAGTTCATGCAGAAGAACACAGATCTCAAATAATCTTCCAGCAATGTTTTAGTCATATTTTGTACGGACTTAAGACATTAGAAGCTGCTCTCTATACCCATTTACTTTCCCCCCCCCCCCCTTGAATGAAACCCAAGCATTGCCAGCTTCCAAATGTAACATATTAATTTTTGCCATGTGCCTATTTTATAAAGACAATGTAACTGGCAAGGGTAACTCTTTTCCTACAAGCCATTCAAAAACTTGATTTTTTAAGGGCTTTGAGTCTTCAGAGAGGTTTAGTCAATTTCAGAAATACAATTTACGGGGGAAAATCCCTGAACTGTTACTACTTGTCTGAGCCAACATTTCTTTTTCCTTTCCAAGTTGTATATTTTTAAAAGGAACCAGAAGCACGACCAGCTGAACTGCTGTCTTAAGCTGCACTGCAGGAAAGTTTGATGTTGTTTTAGACAGTGTTTTTGTACCAGTCTTGCAAGAAGAAGGGAAAGTACTGGGGATAAGTCTAACTATTCTACAAGTCTCCCTGCTGGATTTTTACAAACTTATTGGTCAGTCTAGGCCCTTATGACTCATCTGTCTCTGAACATCCCTCTACTTAAAAAAGCAATGTCTCCCAATTTCTCTTATTCTTCCTTCTTAGTCTTGAAGTTGTTGGTAAGTGTAGGTATCTGCATTATTCAGCTATGCAAGTGTATGTGTGTACACTGATAATTTAATTAAGAGAAGTTGAATTGAAAAAGGGAGTGAATTTTGTGATTTTTTTTCCAAAATTTGTTATGTCCATGATTATTGTGAATGAATTCATATGCTCACTCATGATGCCTTAATAGCTCAGTTGCCAAGGCTTCCCAACCTCTCCTTGTAGGGCAAGAGCTTAATTCCTAAGAGAAACACAGAATCCTTCAGATAACTGTTGCCAGATTATTGGAGGACTCTGAGACTAAGACAAGCACCTATCTGTGAATTTTGTTTTAGGATGGGGAGGGCCAATAGGTGAAGTAGACCATCAATTGTATTCACAGGACCTTGCCATGCCTAAAAGATGGTCTGCTGCATTGTGTAGCAAGAGAGACTTCTCACAGAGGGTGATGTTTTCTGTCTCTCTCTCACAGGTTAAAAAAGCAATGGAGTTATGGTTTGTCCTTCTCTATGGTTACTACAGGTCTGCCTATAGTAACGTGAGGAGCAAATTTCTGTTACTGATAAATGGGATGTGTACGATACTGTAAAAATCTGAATAGCCATCAATGCTGAGGATTCTGAGGATAAAGATTAGCTAAGATTAGCATATTCCTCTACTAGTGGGGTATGCAACCAGTGAAGCAGACACTTGTGTCTTGCTACACATTTCTGTGTTGGTAACACTATCAGGTACAACAAGAAGAAAGAATCTGTGTGTAAAGAATGGAAAGCTTCCCCCACTCCCACCTCTTCACTGTCCAAACCATTTTTTCCTATTTAAAAATGAGAAAGCAAAACTCTGAATATATTATAAAAGAATATGCTGAAAGAAGATTAATAAAATGTGTGTCATCTTTTGCATTCATGGCTTCTATTACAGAGGGACCTGAGAAGACTATAGTGCTCACCTCTGTCATCTTTTCCCTAGACATAAAATAGTAAGGAAGGCATATATTAGAACTGAACATGCTTCGATTCTTGTCACTTGCATACAAATGTCTGTAGATGACATAGCACTGCTTAGAGTAAATCTGTTACAGAGATAACTCTTCTGTCTCGTACTGATTTCAGTTCTACTTGTTACCAGTTTAGTGATAACAGATGGATGTTAAATGGAAATAAGTTAAGGTCATGGTTTTGGACCATCAATGGAATTCATCAGCCTGAGTCCATCTTCCCATATCTTTTCTGACTAAAACTTTTTTTTTTTCTTTTTCAGATGACTTCTTATGGTATTCCAGTGGCATATTTCCGTACAATATCCAGAACCCCTTAATAGGAAAATTATACTACCTGTCAAATTGATATTCAAATATGACTGTGTTTCTGTGGGATAGTTTTCGTTTGCTTTGTTATTTTTGTTTCCAGTGGAAAAGACATATTTGTATCAAGTTGAGCTAAAGATATTTATTATCACAGTATGTTATGTAAAGCAGCCAGAGTATATAAAGACTGATTATTGGCTGAATATTTTGCAATCAATTCACCATCTCAGAATTAAACATCCCTTTTGCTCTTTTCAATCCATTGTTAAACCATTTGAACAACCTTGTTTTGTGAAAAGTGTATGCTGACAATTACCAGTGTGATAATGTATTATTAACGTAACTACGCTCAAAACCAGTCACTTGTTCAGCTATTTCTTCAGCTGTGGGTTGCTTTATTTAGGACATGGGCTAAAACAGACTGCTGCACATCCAGCTCTCTGAAGCTGCTCACTCTAGGTCGGAAGCTGTGTGTCTTTTTCAGACCAATACTGGGCCTAAAGTAGTAATCTCCACTGATAGGTACTTGGGCAGTGAAATGACTGTGTTTCACTTAGCCTTGTTGAAGCGGTAGTGATAAGCATTCAAAGTTTGTTGCTTCAGTTATGCTAGTGAGTTAAAATGTTCTTGGTTTTTAATTTGCTTTGCTTATTCCGGACTTGTCACCTCCTGTATGTCGGATTTTGGGTTCAGTAAATTTCATTCTGTTCTTCTACCTCGTTAGCATGTGTATGGAGTCATTTGACCAATCTGGAGCTTTCTTTTATAGACACGGGCTATAAAATTGTTCTGTTTAATTCCTTCACTCTTCTAAAAGACATTAACAAGACTCCACATTTGGAAATTATACAAAATCAAGAGGTATTTCAAATAACTGTGAGGGGAGAAGAATAATAAGGGAAACATCAGTTTTAGTTATATGCAGTGAAAATAAGTTCACATAGGTGAGAATCAAAGCAGAAAAATGCAAAATAACACATCATGAGAAAAAGATAATTTGAAACAAAGATATTCACCAGGAGGGTAATACTTGAAAAGTTGGTGTATTATAAGGGCCTAATGTGAGACAGCACAGCAAACTGTCAAACTGCCTGTGGCTTAATAGTGTAAAAGTAAAAATAATAATAATAATAATAAAATAAAAATAAAAAAAAAATAAAAATCCAAAGCATAGTTGTTACCATGGAACTATTTTTGATAGAGCAAAATCCTTATTTGCCATTTTGGATCTGCAGAATATCTTGAGGCAAAGTCACTGTCTCTTGTTAAGTATTTTACTCTATCCCAATTAAAATCTTAGAAATTCCACAAAAGAGGAACTTTTTATTATTCTGCATAATGAAAGAAATACAACACTTGATTATTCTTTCTATCAGCACATGTGGATGCTGCTCTTGTGACACTTTTTGTTGCTTGTGCAGTAATGGTCTTATCAAGGATAGCTTGAAGATAAAAGACCTAGCTTATCATTTTCTAAGGTCTAGCCTTTAAGTCTCTTATTTTCTAAAGTCTAGCTCATAAAGCAGATTGTTTTAACCTTATTATCTTGGTGTTCCGAATGTGAAGTGCAATATACAGTCAACTCAGCATGATCCCCCTATAGTCTCTGTATAGTATCTAACAAATCTTAGAGATGACCTTATAATATGGATTTGTTCATTTGAATTATTATTTTTTTTAATCCTAACAGGGAAAATGGTCTTGCCAGCTGATTTAGTTTGTCCAGATCTGATCTGATTTATAGCTGCAATCAGATGAGATATTTCCATGACAGAAGAAAAGGGGAATACGCCCCTTCAATATGATTCATTTGGGCCAGCAATAGAGAAGTTGAAATTGGGTCAGCAATAAATGTCAAACTGTTTCAAAGGCAGGAGTATATGAAAAAAATGATCAAAATGAGGTCGCTGAATTATCTGATTCTAAAAACAATTTTATTTGTCTGCATGCACTGAAGCTTGAGGGTCATAGAGACTAAGATGAGAGCAGGAATGAATATGCCTGGAGACCATGAGAAGCACTTGAACTCACTGCTGCTGTGATCTCTGATTTTGGAATATTCTCCTTGAAAGCGATACTTCAAGGATTGGCATCACAACTGCTAACCAAAATGATTGATTGTTTCTTTGACGAAATTCTGTTTATTTCTCCTCCCACAGGCATCACTTCTGAGAATTTTTTATGGGTCCTGTCAAGAATGCACAGCTATTTGTGAAGCTTCCGTGGGTGCTGTGTACTCCAATTTGAACACTCTCTGAGCAATGCTTTTTCTAGAGTATTAAATAATCTGAAAAGTAGGGTGGAAAAAAATTGAATGTGAACTAAACACTAAAAAAAAATCTATTTTCAGTCTTTTAATTCTTCATCAGTGCAAGTGAAAATGTCTGTCACAGCTGTCATGACTCACATACTCAATTATTTTTAAAATGGTGTGTGACTTCTGACGTTTTGGCTTTTGTGTTGCTGTGAGTGGGTAGCTGGAAGAGAAATTGAACCACCTTTACTGAGTTTTAAGTCCTAACTTTTGATAAGCCACTTTCCTTGTGCATCCTGAATGCAGGAGCAATGAAAAAAAATGTGGTGGTATAACAGTGGTATTTTGAGTGCTCTGTATCTCCAATACACGGTGAAACACAGCTGTTCCCAGCTGCATGGTTTTTATAGGAAGTGATAATCTTGTTCAGAGATGAGCATCTGAAGAGGCTCCCAAGCCTCCCAAGCTCCAAGTGACAAGCGTTCCCAATACCATTGCTTCCAGGATTTCTGTTTACCACTGGGGTACATGGAAGGATGTGCTATGGGGCTGCTGTGTGTCTTGTTTCGGCTTTGTTTCACCTTTAACTTCTTGATAACGAAGGAGAAATTTCTTTGCTCTCATTTTGGAGGGAGCAATCCTTGCCAAGGAAAGTTTAGGTTTCTGTACAATATAATGCCTTAGTCTGTTAGATCTTTTCAAGAAGCATCCAGAAAGTTTAATTTACAGGGTTTAAAATAATCTTTATGCTTTTTTTTGTTGTTGTTTTCCAGAGGAAAAGTTTGCCCAACTATGTTTCTGACTTTTGCTTGACCATGTCACTCTATAGCCTTACTGACTTACTGAAAATCTGCCTTGCTGTGAAAGCCACGTGGTAGTATGTGTAATGACTTTATTATTACAGGAGTCCTTTAGCCACATCCCACCACAGGCTGTGATCCCATGCTTAGGCCATGTCTGTCTGAACTGTAAATTATGGGCCAAATATTGCAAAACATTGTATTTATTTGTGTCTTCCATTACAAATGTACTCTTTAGATGTTGCTTAGTATCTAATAAGGGCAGTAAACTCAGTCTTAGTGCAAACAAGAAAATCAATTTTTAAGATAAAATAGCAAAACATATAAAGAAGAAGCTTTTAAAAGTCTGAGAGGAAAAAATCTTTGACATTTCTTCTGTCAAGGAAATGATTACTATGTGAGACCTGCTGCCTTATTTGGGGCAATGTATCCTGAAAGGCAAAAGAATAAAAAGGTGTTCTGAACACATCATATGATAACTTTAGCATTATTTTTTACCTCACATTTACCCTGCCCTAGGAGACATCTTTCACCGATCTTCTATTCATCTATAATCATGGTATCACGAGATCATAGAGTAATTCAGCTTGAAAGGGACCTCAGCAGATCTCTAGGCCAACATGCTCCCCAAAGCAGGCTCAACTGTGAGGTCAGACCGGTTGCTAAGGGCTTTATCCAGTCAGGCCATGAAAACCCCCAAGGATGGCGACTACACAGCTTCCCTGGGCAGCTTGTTTCAATGCTCGACTGTCTTTATGGAGAAAAAGTACTTCCTTATGCCCATTCAGTCAGAACTCCTGTTATTTCATTTCTATATTTTGTTTCTCATCCTGTTGCTGCTCACTACTCTAAAGAGCCTGGCTCCACCTTGTTATTGGGGGTGCTGGCACCTCATATGTACTGCTGTTAGCTACCTCTTCTCCAGGCTGAACAAATCCAGCTCCCTCAGTCTCTCCTCACAGGGCAAGTGCCCCTGTCCGCAACCAGCTTGGTGGCCTCTGCTGAACTCACCCAAGTTAATCAACATCTCTTCTGTACTCAAGGGAACCCAGAACTGAATTTGGAAGTATTCTAACGAGTATCAAGTAGAGGGGAAAAATTGCTTCCCTCAGGCTACTGCCAGTGCTCCTCTTAATGCACCCCAGGACGATATTGGTTTTCTTAGCTGACAGGTGACCCTGCTGCTGCTTCATGCTCAGCTTGCTCTCCCCAAAGATCCCCAAAGCCTCCTCAGCAGAACTGCTCCCCAGACAGACAGTCCCCAGCCTGCTTCATTGGAAGGATTTTTTTTCCTTCCCATGTACAAGACTTGGCTTTTGTGCTTGCTGAGTTTCATAAGGTTTGTGTTGTCCAATTCCTCCAGTTTATTTAGATGTCTCTGAATGGCAGCTCTGCAATTGTATTTTTCATCTTTCACATTGCATGTGAACTAATGAATTTTGGTAGTTACCATAGGTTAGCAGATATGTAATAGTTTGTTATCCTTTGGTAGCTTGTTCCTATGTCTAGGAACTTCGTCTTCTATCATTTGAACCATTTTAATTTAAAGGAACTCTTCTGAGATCCATAGCATTATCTAAAACTAAGAGGAGAAATAGGGTCTTGGTAAATGTAGAATTCATTTTTTTTCTTTCCTCGTGGGGCCTATAATGAAGTATTACTTATCCTTCAGATAGGCAAGTGAAAGGGTGCGTGATGATCTCTCTGAACTGATAAATTATCTGCTGTAGGGCCCAATATGAAGCCAATGAAGAGATCAAATTTGATTTTGTTTTCTAATTTTATTAGTATATTTTTAATGGCTTTAGTGGAATCTTTCCTAATTTGAAGGAGAAAGAAATCAAGCCCCTTACCATTAAAGGTAACGGTAAAGGACATAAATCATCTAGTCCTATTAATCAGTTTCTCTCTTTTGATGTCGCTGCCTTCATTTATTTACTTCCAGGCTAGTTGGCCTAAATTTAGGTCCTTCTTCTTTCACAGTCCACATTAGATTTATGAAGAAAGAACCAGACTTGCCCATCAGTGTCCCTCAACTTTAATTATATACATTTGTATTAGCACATATCTGGACAGAAAAATAGTCAAACTGGATATGTTAGTAAGTGAGAAAATAAAGAAGTTCCAAAGATTAGTGCTATGCTATTTTCAGGTCCCAAGGATATGAACAGGTGCTTTAAGGATGAGCACATGAAATACAATGATTATCTTATTCAATATAAAGTATTTTACTGCATCACATTCTTCCTTTTTATTTCCAATGGAAGTAACCTATTGCTTGCAAATTGAAGAGACCGCTGAGTTTGGACATAGTGTTAGATGAAAGGAAAGATTCAATTCCATCTATACTAAAAGCTACAGTCAATGAAGATGTTGGTATCTTCAGAAAATAACATGTTCGATGCTTTTATGAGGCAAAGCATTTAACATCCATCTTCTAATGATTATCTGTAACTTTCTGTCCTTAATTGTGTGATATTGCGAACATATTCAAGCTAGAATGAACTATCCATGCAAAAAGATTTATAAACTGTTAAGCAAAAACCTAAAACCTTAGTGAAAGAAAGTCAAAGCACACACACTATGGGAAAGCACTAGTGATGAGAAAAACTTGTGGAAACTCCTTCCCATTACTCCTCCCATCCTCTCAAATCTGCTTCTAGGTGCAAATATATTAACTATGGTCAACGATTATTATGCCCAGATTAACTAAGTATCTAAAACTGTGATTGATGTCTATATTTCAGCACCCAAATTGACTTCCTAATCCAAAAGAATCAATGGAGCCTATATAAATACTCAACTCACTCTGGAAACATTTTGGTACTTGGAGAGCTGAAGCATCCCCACAACTCCATTGCCTGTATGTTGACTGAATCTCCATTAACCGAAATAGGAGTTTTGTCACTTGTTTTGCATAAAATCACCTTTCTATAGAAACCTTGATTTCAGTATCTTAATCCATTAATTGAATCCCATCCTGGAGGTAAAACGCAGTTCTTTAAACAGGGGTGTCTAGCATCATTTTGAGCACTGTGGGGTTTACCAGTTTCTCACCTGCAACTGCTCATCTAGTGATCTGGAAAAGATTGGTTCTTGTGTGACATTTTTCAGGCTTGAATGAATGTTTTGGATAATCCAGGACATCTCAGGTAGTGCTAGTCACCTGTGTGCTTGCAACTATAACAGGTCTTATGTCTTACCAAAGACAAACCTCCACCAGCAGCAGTGCTGAAGATGCTCATATGGGAAGCTACAGTAGTCTCATCTTTAGAGCTTGAGCTGTAAATCACAAGGTGTTTCACTTGGTCATTCACAGATGATTTCCAGGCCCACTGTGGATCCAGATATACCTTGAGCCTGGAGTAACAGAGAGAATAAAATTTCTCCTCAGTCTCAGTCATACTAGTTACATTAAAAAAAAAAAAAAAAAAAAAAAAAAAAAACAGGCTTTTTAAATTCTGAGGAGTTTTAGAAGACACTGACATCCACAAACTAAGAATACGGTGCCTTGCTGTAGTCTCCTTTCTATTATGGACACTAATGCTTGTAGCATGTAGACTTCTCAAAATGAAGACTGACATTTTATCAAAAAGTTGGTGTATTTGTCTTATTTAATATGTTGGATATGTTGGTTAGCTTCATATTATCCTGTGTGAAGGCTATAACATCATGTTAAGGGGATATGCTAAGAGTGGTATGTATCTGCAGTCTCTCAGTTCATACAAGTACTCCATGGGAATAAAAAAAGTAACCCCTTAAAAATCCCTGAAATTTTAACCTATAATCCATGGATTCCGTGGATCAGACCAAGCTTGTTCTTTGCCAAGTAAAAGAATCATAAAATTCAACAAGCTGAAATGGTCCATACCTCATTCAGGTAGGAATCCTGAAGGGATTCCTCCTCTAAATACTTAACAATGAAAATGGAGAATCCACGTTTTCATTTCTGCTACTGAAAAAGTAATCATCCCCTGAAGTGACCTTAGGATTGCAGGCTACTCTTACCTTCATATGGACTCCATAGGCCAAACTATAGACCACCTTTAATCAAAGCTAAGTTTTGAGAGCGGAAAGGAATGGAATCAAGATAAGACATAACCCTGGGTAAAAGTATGCTGTTGAGGGATGCCAGAGACACATTACGTTTCAATTGCTAGATCCTATCTTCAGAACGTAACAGTATCAGCTCTAAAAATGTGGTGTTGCTCAAGAAAATTGATTTTAAATTGTATTAAGACATTACTGGATAAACACATCCAAAGTACTGTTATGGAGAGATGCATCTTTGTCTCTAATATTTTCACTTGCCTTAGAAAGTGCAATAATCACGAGTCTTATTTAATCTGTTCATTCAACTGGAAAATCAATGTGGTCTCAGGCAGTGGCAGTATGAAAATCACACGACAATCTGTCATATGATATGATGGCTATCAGAATGATTGTCCCAAATTCTGGCAAAATCAGCTTGTGCCTAAGGAACAACTTGTTGAATTGGACAAAAAACAAAAAACAAAAAAACAAAAAAAAAAAAAAAAGAGGTTTGGGGAAACAGAGATTTGAATATTTGGAGGAGTTTACAGCCAGCTGACTGTTCATATTGGCTTAAGTATAGTATGTAATTGCATACCATGCCTGTAGTAACTCTTAGGATCAGAGAGAGTAGTGTAGAGTTCATGATGAAATGACCAACTAAACTGTTTAGATTTTTGTTTTGTTTTTAAACCAAAACACCTCTCCTTTGTTATGGAAATAAAGGTACTTGTTTCACCAAGAACGGAATCTCGAGGCTAGAAATGGCTCTTAGCAATCATCACCCATCACCAGGGCACTCACCTGAAAAATGAGTAATGAAAATTAATGACTGTGACTGTGTGAGCAAAACATTCCTATCAGCGTAAGTACCCCACAGTATTAGGTCACTATCCTTATCAATGGAGAACATTTTACTCTGGAATAAGAAATAGTGCCTACTTCAGACTGACAAAAATATATGAAAGTCCTAGGTTCTCACCTGAGTTTATTGGGAAAATGATGAAACTTGCAATACTTCTGGATTTAAAGAAGTCCAAACAAGCTGCACCTGAAGTTAGAAATCAAAAAAAGTTTCTAACTTGTCAAACTCTACTGCAATTTCTCTCTGAATTGTGTCAAGTAGAGATTTGGTGCAGTATCTTTAAGGGGAGTTTTCCAGAGATTTTGGAGGATATTAAATCAGAAGTGATGTTGTAAAGGTTTTGTAACATTTATGTGGACCTTCCATTCAGAAATTTGTGAAATAAAATTAAAAAATAGAAAAATGTGATCACAAAACTTAAAACCCAGCATTTTTAATAAGCAGAGATTTCAGAAAAATAATTTATTTCAGAGGAATAATTAATTTGAGATAACCAAATTAAAGTTTACTAGATACTTTAAAATTCATAGTTTATGTTCTAACCTATGCCAACCTATGATAAAGTAGAACAGACATCATTCCTCAAACCTTGAATATCAACTTACAGATAATGGTAGCAAATGATAATAGACATCTATTCTTTATGTTTTGATGATACTTGGTTCATGCAACAAATGATGTATAGATTATTATTATTATTAGTTTTTTTCATCTTTGCAAAATTGTTCACATGATACCTATTACTGTATTTTCTGTATTCACAATTTGATAAAACTTTTAAAATAGATCTAGATCCTTAGCACATAAAAACAAGCTTTCTTTTTTCAAAATTCTATATGATATGGCAATATTAAAGAAGACAGTAAATGAATGGTAATCGTGTATGTATTAAGTAGAGTTGCCAAGGGAATATAACAAGATAATTTTTTTATTATTATTTGTATCACTTTCGTTTGTTATCCCAACTTTTATCTCCAAAATGCATTATGATTTCTTCTGTTTTCTATTTATAATACAGTTTTTAAGCACTAGAAGAACTATAATTTTGTTTTTTCCCGGTGAACTGTAGTCGTCCTTTGTACACATTTTGAACTCTAAAATAGTCTGTATTTTGATGGGATTGCCATTCCACCTTTGTCTGAAAGGTTATTGAGGCTGTCAACAAGAAAAGTACGGGAATTACCAGCCAATCAAATTACAGAATACTTAAAAGGTCAGAGTAGTACAGCACACTAACATAATTCACAGAATATATGAGGCATTAAAATCCTAATACCTCATTCTCGTAACAAAGGTTGTAATGAGAACAAGAAATGGCACAACATGAATTCATTCACGTGACAGTGATTATAACAGGAACCTGAAATGCAATAAACTTAACCCATTCTTGCTACCAAGACTGTGACATAGGTTCATTTCAAACTATGTTGAAAATGACATGCAAGCAAAATATTAGTTAAGATATTGGGTAATAAGTCTCGTTTATAGATGACCTCAAATTAAATGTTAATTATTATCCTGAATTTGTTGTCCATGATACGTTATATACCCCACCCCCCCAAAAGAAAAACGAATATACCAAAACAAAAACTATTACTTGGTGATATTTTGTATTTTGTTTGTTCAGCAAGGAATTTTTGGATACAAAAAGTGGACAAATGGGTTACATATATTTCTATTTTGCTAGTAATAAAATCAAGTTGTGTTGTCTAAAGAGGTACCCTACACAATAACAACACAGAAATGCCACTTGCACATATAGAAATGGTAGATTTTTTGTAGAGTGAAATTCATGTGTTGCAAGGAATGAGACTTGCTTTTATAGGAGTCTTTAGTATCTGTGTCATTGCAGTTATTAGAATGTGTAAAATCTTAACAAGTCTTTTTTTCCAGATAGAACATTCAGCTTTAGATCACAAAGTCTTGTCAATGTAAAGAAGGCTAACAACGACAAGCAGTCCAATCTTTAACTTTCTAGCATTTTGGGGAGGGGAGAGTTATGTAAAAAATATGTTTTTATTTTAAATCCCCTTTCCTTGGTGAAATGCAGCATAATCCATTAAGTAGTATTATCTACAGAGAGGAAATAAAGACAGATTTAACCTGCAGACCTTTGGTTAACTTCTTCCTAAACTAAATATAAAATGTTACCTCATCTTGCTCAAATTAGAAGTGGAGAGGGGGAACTCTCCCCCATCACTGCACATTCCCTTATTGAGAATCTCTTCTATATAAAAAGAAGAGTCTGCATATAAAAGACAATCCAGAGACATCTTTGAAGGTTCTCTTTCAAAGCATCTCTACTTCCCTGAGCGTCTGGGGATTTCTGTTATTAATTGAAGTTAATTTTCTAGGATATCAGTTTGCCATGCACGTGGGAAAGATTGATAGCCTCTTCGATTCTCAAGAGTGTTGAAAATGACACTGTTCCATCACCGGGTGTCTTCACTTTTATCATCACAAATCAAATTATAAACATCGGGGCAACCTTGCTGGAATCTGGCTTCGGGAGATTTCCATAAGATTAATTAGGCGGCCAAAGCAAAGATGGTAAAATGGGAGAGGGGGCGGGGGCGGTGGAGGGAGGCGGGGAGGGAGGCAGGGAGGCAGGGAGCGAGGAGAGGAGCCATTCATTCCTTGTAGAATGGGAAGTCAATTCAACAATGGGTAATTAGCGTGGGCCATGGATTCTCAAAGGCACTGAGGACACCGGACTCTTTCTCTCGCTCTGATGTTTAGTGCTGTATTGTGGACCCCTCATTTAATTAGTGCACTTTGATACCCACAGGAGCTTGAAGCTCCAGGGCATGCTAAACACAGACTGACACCAGCAAGCTTCTGCCTCCTTCCACTCTAATTAGAGACACAATGAGCTGCAAAGACAATGTTTTACTCCAAGATTTCTTCTGCAGATACCTCTGGCAGGAAACAATCGTTTATTTTGTGTCTATATTGGTATTCAGATTAAATTGTTAGCATGCAAAAGATGAGCTAAGGGCACATATCTATTAAAAATGCTTAGCAGAGTTCAGAAATGATGGAAGCAATTTGTGAAAAAAAAATGTATTTTCCCCTTTGGAATGTCTCTCTCTCTCTCTCTCTCTCTCTCTCTTTTTTTTTTTTTTTTTTTTTTGTTCTCTTATCTAATTAGAAGTAAATGATTTGAGTAAGAAAACCAAAATAAGCTGGACTCCAAAGCATCTTTAATGAAAGGATTTTTCCCCCTTTGCATTAATAATTTCTTCTCAGACATGTGAATTTTTAACTTAACTGTTTGCAAAAGCGAAGGGGGAGGGAAGAAATAAACCAAGTACTTCTGTACCAATTGTCTGGTGAAACGAACACCCACCTACCTGAACAGATCATTGTGCAGAGAGATTGTTACTCAGATTCACAAGTCTTTAAAGAATCACCCCCCCACCAAAGTTTGTGGCAGCAGTTGCATATGTGTGTGTGGTGTGTGTGTATATATATTTATAAAGTTACTTTTGATGGACAGTTCTATGCTGATTGGAAGAATATAAATATCCCAAGGGAAACTGTGTATTGAAAATTAATCTCAGCATACACAAAACACTTGTATGTGCTGCTTAAAAATAGCTTGGAGAAACACTACGCCTAAGAATTCCACATTTACAGCATCATTATTTTCCTCTTTTTCATGTAATTAATGAGAAACAAACTAACATGTATCATATGTCAACTCAGAAGAGAATGGTATTCTCCTGGTTAAATTATGATAACCTGAACTGATCCACAATATACAAAGTAGTTACAAGGGAAAAGGGGAATAGACGTAAAAAACATAGGAAAATAAAAACAAATAAAAAACTATTTTTTTTTTAGGGCAAAATCTGCGAATCCAAGTAGTTATGGGCAGGTTGGGGTGGGAGAAGAGCCAGAGGAGTAGTCTTAGTATGTTTCTTAACATCAAGAGTAAGATCCTTGATTCTGCTCTTACTTGTACCTACTTCAGTAACGCCCCTGGAGGCTGCTCCTGCTGTCTGGGGATCTTCCGAGAGTTTCAGAGTTCCTGCTACATTCCTACATTTCTTTCTGTGAAATCTATGGCAGTAAAGAGAGATGCTGGCAGTCCCATGAGTTGTAACCTTTCTAGATAACAGCATGTCAAAAAGTTTAGTCAGGGCGACAGCTAGGCTCCAGCCTTGACCTATAAATCCCTAGCCAAATTTGAACTGATTTCTGGTCACCAGAGCAGTAGTGGCACTGAGAAGAGCTTTTGCCTCAATTCAAATTCCCATCCCAAATTCAGAGGCTATGCCTATACTGCCAAGCAAGAAACATCTTATTAGAAACATTTATTATAAAAGTAGATATGAAATTTAAGGTATGCAAATTAAAAATCAGTCTGAACCACCAATATTGATTAGTAAAAATTACAGCCAATGACTCCATTATAGATACTTAACCTAAATACAGCAAGCATGTTTGTGGTGAGCCCATTTTGCATCCTGAGGCAAGTTGGAAACCATATATCAAAGTGGAATACATACAAATATTCCAAGGAAAGTAGTTAGGGAAGTCTGATTTTGTGGTAGTAACTACTATAGCAGGCTCAGTCCACAGACTTAAGCACTGGCTTGCAAATGCGCATAGTATTTTTCTGCTAGCCCAGCCTCTTTGCCACTCAGCACTTGCACAGATATCCCCAAGCACAGTTTGGAGAAGAGCATAGGTCAGGAACCACTCCCCACTCCCTAAGGACTGTTTAAAAAAGTTTACGGCAGGCCTAGCTTCCCCTCCACTGCTGTCATTTGGAAACAACTAGAACAGCATTACTGTTGGATACCGCTTAAATGCATATTACTTCTCTTTTCTCACTTTTGCAACAGGACCAGTTACGATTAGGATCTCCTGACCTGTTTAGAGTTATGGTATGGAGTTCCCAAAGGATGTCACCAAAGACTTAACCAATAAAACTTTTTAATCCTTCTTTACCATTTCTGTTTTCTTCTTGACTTGCAATCCCCCTGGTATTCCTGGCCCTGAAGAACATGCAGCAGGCAAGAATCATGAGCTCTGTCATTGCAAACCTGACTGATGAACTCTGAAGGGTTTTACTGAGAAAGTTAAACTGTACTGCTTCCAGCTGTCTAGTTCATAGACCCGTGTTCCACTTAAGACCATAGGAGAAGTTGTGGGAGAGAGTCACATTACAATGTTGAAGTGTGAGGTAAGTGTTAAGGGCAAGTGAATTTCCCATTTTGTCATCTCTAGTATGAGCTGGGAACAAAAGCTGGTGGCAGTAAATTTTCTGTACTGCAGAGCCCATCTATGAGAGCCTCAAATACTGACATAGGACTATTTGAAAAAATCTAGATTTTTTTTTAATGAGATTAAATTCTACTACTCTGCTTCCATCTTTGAGCAGAGAAAAAAATGGCAGTGACTGTATGCAGTGAATGACTTCTAGTAATAATCCTTTGCTATAGCTAGACTTACTTTAAAAGTATGATCTGTTCCCCCCAAGGCTACTTATTCCCTATCTGAAACATTAAAGTAACTGCTGAATAATTAGCCGTTGATACCTTGGAAATTAATGTTAAAAATGCAGAGGAAAAAAATAGTACATTCCCTGCAAGGAAAAAAAAAAAAAAAAAAAAAAAAAAAAAAGCTTTAAGTGGAAAGAAACTGTGTAATCTTTTCCAAAGTATCCCCACTTCTCAAAAAAACAAAACAAAGGATATTATAATTGTTTACCATAAATACTAGGCTTTTTTTGCTATTACTGATGCATTTCTAAATGCTATAAGAAAATCAAGTAAGTGAGGACCAGGATTTAAGCGTATTATTGTCCATATGTCATTTTTCACATTATAGGAGAAAACACATGCCTGATGTAAAAAATCTGCAACAAGTGGGGACTGGAAAAGAATAGAGGTTGTTGAACAGTAATAAGGTTTTGAAAAATGGACATAGGTAGCATTCAGCAATGATACCCAAGAATCTTTCCCAGGTAGTTTGGGTTTTTCAGCAAACCCTTTCTCTGTAATTAAAGCTGTCATTCTGAATATGCCTTTCTGAATGCAAATCAGTGGAATTTTGTCTTCTTGGATATGAACAGCTTCTGTGCCTTCACTGTTGGCTATTGGTTTGCACAGCCATATTAAAATTAAAAAAAACCCAACATATAGTCAGAATCTGTAAAATCACTTCAAATTTCTGATGATACTTCTTGGGAATACTGTAAATTATGGTGTGGGGATTAGGATGAGCAGCTGTGGTTGGAAGCTGGAACTTTATAAATTGGCTTTGTCACTGGAGAAAATGTTCTTGTAACTATATCCTCTGTGTCTATTAGTGAAAGTCATCTATGAAAACTCCAGCTCCTCAGTAGAAGCATATCTCAGGAGCAGGTTGCTTTTTGCCTGGCAAAAACAGGTTGAGGCTAAAGTTGTGGAGATGGAAAGACCTTCTGATCTTTCTATAGCTCTTTGTCCTTTTTGTCAGGGGATTCCAGATACACACTTGTTGCATCTAATGTCACTTACTAGGTTAGGCTCAGTAGCCAGTTCATTTTCAAGATCTAATCAAACCTGACACTAGGCCAAAATCCAGGAACCCTTTAATTAGAGAAGTCTACTATTAAAAGTTATGTCAATTAGCTCTGAATAAAGATTATCTGACTGACTTGTGCTTTGGGTCTACTACATTCATTTAGGTGATAGCAAATCAACGTCCAAAGAACAGTACTCGCAAGAAAGACCAAAGAAATAAGAGCATAAGTCTCTTCTGCAGTTCTTGCTGGTTCCTTATTGCTTCCCTTATTTCCATTTGCCTACTTTGTCCCCCATCCCTCCTTTCACTCCTTTTGTTTAGAAATTCATTTCATTCCCCCTTGAATTCAATGATGCTTCTTGCTTCAGGGGCCCTTTATAGTAATTTATTCCTTACACTTCTAACCCTTTTGAGTAAAATAGTTTCGCCTTAGCTTTTCTTTCCTTGTACCCAACTTTCTAATTTTTAGATCATGTCTTCTAGCTTCTGTAGTCTTGCAAATGTAAAGAGCTTGCTTGGATCAATTTTATCAGTCCTCTTCATAATTTTTAAAACTTCAATTGGGTTACATGAAGTCTCTTCTTTTCCACTGAGAATATGCTCAACTTTCCCAGTCTTTCCTCATAACTTAAATCGTTGATATCTGGTATCATTCATATAATTGCTCTACACTGCTCCCCTGAAGAGCAATTAAATCTTCACAAAGATATAGTGGCCAGTACTGTATAAATTACTCAAGGTAAGAAAGAATCTAAAAAGTAAAAATTATTCTTAAATAAGAATAATTCAAATTCTTTTGATTTAGACAGAATTTCCTTTATCATCACTATCCAAAATCCAATTCAATTTTCTGTATTTTTAATTTGCATTACATAATGAAATTAAATATCTAGTCTGATTAAAAATTAATTTCTGTGTATTAGAGGTAAAATGAAGGGGAAGAAACAGTGGGCTCCTGTAGGAATGTTAGAACAAGGAAAAAGAAAGCCAAACTAGAGCATAAAAAAAAGAGTTCACTGTTAACATTGGCCAGTTGCACATGACACAGTTGGGGCCAACTCTCCTAAGGTTCACAGTCTCCCAAAGGCAGTTCTAGGGAAAAAAAGATTGATTTAGCCTGAATTACGAAACCAAAGACAGGGTACGCTTCCAGAGCCTGGTGTTGTCTGTCCTGCAGTCTAGCTGTCCAATGCATTCCACCTCAGGTACAGAGACAGACAGCTGTCCTCTTTGTTAAACCTCGCTTTAGTCACTTCACTGGCTCAACCTCTTTTCTCATAGTAAGCAACAGTAACATCAGTTCTCTTAAGCAGATTTCTTTTCTCTCTCTTTATCTGTGAAGCTTAGATGCCCTCAGACCCTACTTTACTGTGCTGAGTACATCATCTACAACAGAAAGAGTCCAGATCTTTCAGACAGCACAGTAGCATATTTACGTGATTTGCTGAATATGAATGCAAAAATCTTGCTTCAGCTAACTGCTTGCACCACTTGTCCCAAAGTAGGCAGTACATTTTAAAATTCATACTTTATTTCTTTTTTTAAAAAAATAAAGTTGCTTAAAGCATTTTAAAACAGTTCTGTTAATCGCAATTTTCTAAAATATAAATTAAAATACTTGTTTTTCAAAACCCTGCGTTGACCCACTTTTCTTTAGGACGCTGAAGAGACTGGATGGTCTTTGAGAACTTCACTCAAACCTTTTATGTATTCATAAGCTCTTTATTGTTTTCATTTTAATGGAAGTTAAGGAATAAGCTGATTTTTAAATGTTTTTTGTCCCCTGTTGCCTGGAAAATGTTTCAGTGTAAGCCATTGACCTAACAGAGGAGGGCTGTGTATATTGCAACATCAATATTGTCCTAATGCTTCAAACTGCTCACTGGGATGTTTCTTTAGATAATGGCCTGAAAAAACAATAGTAGACAACAGCATTGGCATTGATGCTTTGTGTCATTCCCCCAAATAAGATGCTTTTTTATTAGATTCAAAGTTGTATTTCTCTGATATTTCTACTAGCTAATGGACTAGATCCTAAGCTCCAGTAAATCAGCTTAGCTCCAGTGGCACAGAAAGGTATTTGTCAGGGAAAACTGTTGAGGATCTTGACCAGCGAATGGGCCATATTTTGAGCAGATAAACCTATATGGATAAAACTCAGCCAAGAGGTGGATATGTTCCACCTTATAACAGAATCTAGGTCAGGATCTGTAGGCTCCCCTATACAACCCTGGGAAGAAAGTGTGTATGGATCCTATCCAGAAAGATATTCCCCAAAGAAAAATGAAAAATTTTGCAGAACAGTTTCTTGCACTTCTTGGCACAGTCTTTGGCACTTCCCAAATTAATTGTTTCATTTAAAAATAGGAGAGATTCACTAAAACAAAGCTTTTTCTAGAAAATGGAGATCTTTATGGTAGGATCATGCCAAACATTTTCTTAAATACTTACTGCTTTCCCCTCTGCATGCAGGAAATACTTCTTCTTCTGTTTTCCTGTAATAAGTAATCTAATTTCTTTAGTAGCTGAAAATTAATCTGCAGTTGCACATACATAGCCTGGCTATATTAGCAAAACTGCTCATTGCTCCCAAATTAGTTTGTTACTCTACCCTCATCATTATAAACTTGAAAGTCCTATTTTATATTTGCTTTATGTAAGGTGTCTCACCATTATCATGTAGATCAAAAATCTTTCCTCTTTTTTGTCATTGATGCCTACCAACAGAGACAACCCTCTCATGCCATAAATGCACTTGTTCTCTTACAGATAATTTCAGTTGTATTCCTGGCAGAAAAGTTACTTTATTGTGGATACAAAACAGTGCATGTAAAAAGGATATATTCCATAGGGTTTCCAGTCTCCAGATTGTTCTTCCTTAATGGAATCACTCTTGTTCTGTGATTCGATATTGTCTGTCAGCCAAGATTTATCATGTTCTGCAGATCTTGTTCATACTGCACATTTCTTTTTGCTTGTTGTTCACTTTTAACTTTTTACATGTATCATTTTACTCTTCTTCCTCTTCCTGTTCTTTCTCTCTATAGAGTGTTCTCAGCTGGTTTCCATTGACCTCCTTACTGCTTCTCATTTTCTGCCTTTAAAACTATCCATGTTTCATTGATAAAGCTCTTACACTCATTTATCGTTTTGAGGACCTCTGCTTCTCTTCCTAGCTCTTCCACATTCAACTTAAGATTCTTAATTGTTAAACATCCATCATACGAACAGTCCCCTATAAGTCCCTCACTGTTCACAGCTGAATGCAAAACATATCTCCAGCAACTGATGGCAGTACTGTACTCACTTTAGAACTCCCTTGCTTTCATACAAAAAAAGGACACAAAGACAAACTGAGTGACATCCCCTACTAGCCTTATACAATCACTCTGTAGAAAATTTCTCTTTTTCTACAACACTCTCCTTTTGCAAGTAAAGTTCTTTCCGGATGCCCATTTAACTTATGAATGCTCATGTTGTCAGATAGACATAGAAATAAATTTTTTATTCATGCTCCATAATGAACAAACCAGTGAAGGTTTTCAATTTCATGTACCTAGTATAAGCAACTCAGAAACAACTGTAGTCCTTAATCAAGAAATCTTGTGGAAGGAAAACTATTGGAAATCACGGCCAGGTTCAGCAAGAGAAAACTCCTTAATAAGATCTATGTATATTTGTCATTACTTAATATACTTGAATTTTGGAATGTCCACAGTAGGCCATGAAAATATTTATTAACATCCTGAGCTCCCCTAAATCATTATATTCAGGAAAAACAACTTTAGTACTATGTGACAATGCCAAGATATATTTACAAGCTTTATCTGTTAGAATCTTTCCCCCTACTTCCCTTGAAGTTCTAGTTTCATCACAGTAGTGTGTGAAGTTGCATTGTTAAGACACATGTTAATAAATGGAATTACCACATCCTATTCACATTCACTCAGAATACAGAATTAGCTATTCTGTTACAGTTTCCACAGATGTTGTTCTAACAGTTTTGTAGGTTGAAAGGCGAAAACTTACTCAGTGAACAGTTGAGTCTACTCTGACCAAAGAAAATCTCTATTTGACTTGTTACTAAAACTTTACTGTTCACAGGGTCTACCTGGGAGTGAATATCTATTCCTCTTCTATGAAATTTTCCTCCCCAAACCTAAGACATTTTTTCATGTCCCTAATCTACTACAGTCTCATTACAGTAGATTAATGACAATCCACTAAGGTAAATTAAGTGCCCTTTTTCTACTATAGCTATTATTTTCTCTGATGTAGTATTTAAAGTGATTTTACATATAGTGATTTTTTATATATATATATATATACATATATATATATATATGTAGCTATATATATTTTACCACTATTTAGTGTCTGGTAGGCTCATATTTTCATATTCTATGTTTTTCCCTGATTGGTTCTACCACATTTTTATTAGTCTGGAATCCCAAGACTTACTCCTGCCAAGTACTGCAGGTTGTTTTTTCAGATGGCAGTTCATCTTCTAATGATACAGTATTGATTACTTATTAACTCCATGTATTGGAATAGTGCCAAGAGGCCTCACTAGGATGAGTCCAGTTGAGATGTATGTTTAATGATAAATAATAATCCTTGCCCCCTAAAGAAGGATTAGTGGAGAAGAAAAGAGAAGCAACAGTGCTTCCAGAATACAGAAGAAAAGATTTTCAATGTAAAAGAGATCATAACAGGAATGGATGAGTTGTCACAGCATTCACTTTTTCCTCTAGATTATTCATAGTTGTATTGAACAATGCTGGTCCTAGTTCTGATCTTTGAAGTACCACTAACAAATAGCCTTATGCCACTAAGAGTTCAATATTTATTTCATACTCTTAACTTCCGATTTTAAAGCAGTTTTTAATTTATGATAGTACCATATTTCTAACCTTGTGGTTATCAGGCTTCCTTAACTGATTCTTATGAGCCACTTTATCTACAGGCTTTTGATAATCAAATGTCAATTTGTTTTACTTGTTCAAATTTTAAGAGAGTGTTTAGAATTTGTAATGTTTTACTGCATTTTAGATGGTTTCATTATGTTGAATGCAAATTGAATTGCCTTATAAAGGCTTACTTTAAAATTAAAATGATATGATTGATATTAATTATTGATATTTATTATGGCATATTACATCTAAGCAATGCCCTTTATACCTTCAATGCATTTCTCATTCTCTGATATTTGCCTCGGACTAAATCATGAAACATTGTCAAAAGTAACTGAAACCTTCAGAAGTGATATGAAAACTCAACCAATGACAATGTCAGCCTCTTGGTCTGCCAACATCTAGGAAATAAATGCAATCTACTGATAAAAGAGAATAACATGGCAGATATAACTGAGCTATCAGCAGCCTTTGAAATACAGAGTATCTGCTGTATGTTGCTAAGACAGGACATCTTAACCAAGGAGGGAAATTATACTGCTAAAGTCATTCTAGAACAATGAGGCTGCTGATATGAAGAATAAGAAGAATAAAATCTTATGGAAAAGAATTTGTTTTGGTTGTTTATTTTTTAGAGTTATCTCTTCCTTATGTAACATGTCCAGCAAAAGTTCCCTGGAATATTTAAACAAATATTTTGGCCATGAGGGCTTTTCATTTTTATTGTTTGGAATGAATATGCTATGTCTGTTGATTTGATGTCATAGAATGAAGAGCATCTCAAATTCATATAGTTAGGAGATATTTTAGAGCATTTCAGTTGATGTGATTAAGGTTCCTGGAAGAGAGAGCGATAAACACTACCCTTCCAGGATGATAGGACTTTCATACACAACATCTATCCACTCTTTTTTCTTATGATTTCAGACTCCTGATACTTCTATTACATAGGTGGATTGGCTTTGGTCTTTAAGTTCTGTTAACATTTTTCCTTCCTCCTTTCCTCCCTTCCTCTCTTCCTTCCTTCTCTCCCCCTACCCTCTTTCCTTCCTTCTTCCCTCCTCCTTTTTCCTTCATTTCTCTACAGGTAGCCCTTTCCTCTTCTTATTCCCTTTTTTCATCTTTCCCACCCACCCTGCTCCACCCCATCCCCATCCCCATCCCCATCCCTATCCCTATCCCTATCCCCATCCCCACCCCCCATTCCCCATCTCTCTCCTTCTCCTTCTTCCTCCCACTTCCTCCTCTGCTCTGCTCTGCTCTCCTCTCCTTTTTTTCTCCTTTTCCTTTTCCCTTCCTCTCCTTCCTTCTACTCCTTCCTCTCCTTTCTCTCTTCTATTTTCTCTTTCTCCTTCTTCCTTTCTACCTTCCCCTCTTCCATCCCACAGAGAGACTACACTTTAGATTTTAATGTAGTTCTTATATTGCTTATTTAAATCCCAGAAATATCTGTTCAAAGAAAGTTTGAGGGTAGGACTTTCTCACTGTGCTTGAGACCTAGATTATCCGGTTAACTCCCTTTATTTTTGCCCACACTTTTCTCCCTGTTGGACTATTTCACTCTTCTTGGAGAAGAAAAGATCCATGTTAAAGATTACAGATACTTTCATTTCTAATTTTATAATTTTTTTTTCATTTACTGAACCTTCCTGTTGGCATGAAAAAACACACTTAACTTTGTGTGGCAAGATGTCATTTTATGTCAAGACAAAAAGTTTTCAATAGGCCTTGTTTTTAAAGGTATTTGAACATCCAAACATTGCAGTATCATATACAAGAATCTCCAAAATTCTTAAAAAAAGGTACTTAAACCTCTCATTATTTAGATGCCTTAGAAAAATTTACCCAACACTTTTGATTAAAATATCAGAAAATTATTTTACCATCACAGGCTTTTGGACATCCACTGGGTTTTTATTCCTTTTTGCTAACTCTTCTAGGTCAGGTTAGCACTGCGTAATAATTATCTACTATGCAAGTTCATACGCTTCCATGAGGTCTATCTCTGTGGCATAATGTGAGTTTTTAAGTATATAAGAATATAGACTTTTTTAATAAGGCAGCTTGTCAGTTCTGGTTCCAAGGTGACTATGCAAGAGAAATCTGCCCTCTTTCATTTGTACATCTGAGCTTTCAGAATTTTTTCAGTATTATTTAATTTACTTAATATGTAACAAGAACTGAATTTTGATTTGGGAAATCTTTTCTTACTTACATTATATACTATTTATATTACAACAGTGCCAAGTGCTTTTTGTTGGTCCTTTTTGCTAGTCACTGTGTATATGTGCCGTAAGATCTATGTTCTCACAAGTCTACACTCTAAAAAGAGAAAACAGGACAAGGTGGAAGAGGTGCAAGAAATATTATCACTATTTCCCTAAAATCAAGTAGAATCTTGGCTATATTAAACCATTGGCTGAAGTTAAGTAGAATTAATCATGCTAGGCACTGATCTCAGGTCTCCAGTACTGGTATATATATCAAGAGTAGATGAACAAGGAGCTTTGGTGCCTGATCAAGGAGCTGTGAGCATAAACCAACTTAAAATCATTTCCCATTGTATTTTAGAAATTCTATTTGTCGTGTCTATTGGTTTCACACAAACTCCAAGAAGTAATGAGGGAAAGGCTAGTAATGTGTTAAGCATTACCAGTACCAGAGTATGACAAATAGAATTTGATATATATACTTTACGCAAGTAAGACTGAGAAGTCTTTTGATTTCAGTGGCAGCTGCATAGCTCAGTGTATGTCTTAGGAATAGGACCTACATTCCCACCAGCCTGTGTGGCTCCTGCCGCAGCGCATGCTTGTTTCCTGCAGCAGCACAGTCATTATGGTCATGGTGGGCTAAAGTCCTTGGTGGGGTCCGAGCTCCAGTGAAGGTGGGAGTAGTTTCTTACAGTCACACAAAAAGCAGTTTGGGTTTTTTGTCAAAATTCAGTCTTCACTATAGATAAATCGGCTGGTTACATGTCCGGCTTTCATTAGTTTTTTGATTTGAAAGAGTCTTATGATGGTTGAATACGTCAAATTGCTGCTGGATCAGAGACTGTAAGACTGTGACCTGGAGTGTGAGGTAATGTAAGGACTTAAGAAAGAGCCAAACAGAGCTTCTGCACCTGATACAGAGGCACAAAGCCCCAACGACAGCAAAATATTCTCTTATGGAGAAAGTAGAGGGTTATTGAAAAGGTGAACTAGGGATTGTGACTTTACTCATGCATTCAGGAGGTTATTGGAAAAAAATCAATTATTTCTGTTAGTATTTAGGACGACATAGAAATAAGGAAATGAAATGCAGTGCAGGTTTCAGCTAGGAGAGTCTAGGCCTGCTGTCTTAGGCAATGTTCCAAAATTTTGGAATTGTCTCTCTGAATCTGTATTCGATTTACAAAAATGACAAACAGCACATAGGCATTTAGCATACACCGAGTTTTAGGGAAAAAAGGATACTCTTACAAGCTCTGAATAAAACCTTACAGCAACTTGGGGAAAAGTCATCTGCCATCTTAGAACAGCGGCATGTAATAGATGATCTGCTTCAAGCTCTCTGTCACTTCTGAAATTTAAATTCAAAGGGAAAATATAACATTTTTCCTTTTTACCATGTAAAGACTTCTTTCTACTTATAACAAAAATAACAAAAGATGATTATTACATGTATTACTTTTGCATTTTAAATCTACACTTTCCATTTTTTGCTTCTGTATCTAGAGGACTATTGTATGTCCAGTGGTTTCAACGTATGTACCACTTAACATACAATGTAAGAAACATACATTGTGCCAGAATCATTTAGTTTTTATTACAACTTTTTCCTTCCAATTTTCTACTTATAATGAATGCATAAAAGACCCCTTTTCACCCTATTGTTTTTAGTCTAAAAGCCACTTTATTCTTAATAAAAGGAATTATAAGTGCCAGTTGTAAAATACTCTGTCAATCACTCCAGCACTTACAATTGTGTAACACCTTTCTTTAGGACCTCTCAGAGTGCTTTAAAAAAGATAAAAACAAATAAAATTACAATTATATTTAAATGTAGAATTAAACTAATAAGTTTTAGATCACCTGAATTTTGTTACTAGAGGTTGAAAAGAGACAATGTGCCACTGAACACCCTGCAAGGAGCTGAAAGCTGCAGTAGCCTTATCCATGCTGATCTTTGAATGAGCTACTCCAGAAGATCCTCATTAAAAGCAGGCTGAACTGTAGCAGAAAACATCCTCTTTTGCTCTTATTCTCCATAGTTGGTGCTGTTCAGCCTAATTGATATTCATTTTCTTGTTTTTCTGCTGCATATTCATTCCTCCATGTGCATTTAAGGGGGAGAGAACAGTTATTTCCTGAGATAAAGAGACAATATTGGAACTGTTCAATAAATATTATATTCAGGTTAATTAGGAGGGATGGGGAGTGAAAACTAGGTAGGATGAGCATACTGAGCATACTGGAAACACTAGCATGGTAAGCTGACCATACTTAAATTGCCTATTCTGGATATCTAATTTAGGTTTAGAGATGACTATGGTTTGTAACCTCAGGAAAACAAAGAATGAGTCAGAATATATGCTATTCAGTGATGGCAAATTCTGACACCCTTTACAGTCACCAGACAAGCACATCTGAGACACCTAAAGTAGACACTTACAGGAGGTGTTCTCATATTTTTTCAAAAGGTCCAGTGTAGGTGGTTTTGTTATAGTCTATAGTGTGGGTGCTCAGAAAGGTACGTGTCAGTGATCTGTTTTGCCCTTTTTGAAGTTATTTTTGCTAGTGAGAGTCTCATTACAAGGCGATCAGGATCAATGGGTTTAGGAAACTATTTTTAAAGATACTGGGAAGGTGACTAAACATAGCCATACAGGTAAAGAAACTACTGTGTCTATGTACTGTGCCTATTGTGAAAGTATTTTATTTTTGCTAGTAGAAAAATGCAATGGCTCTTCAAAATACATTGCTTTCTTCCCTAAGGGATCTTCTATATCATAAAGAAATGACAGTCACTTTATCTTAAGAGTAAGGAACCTGGTGAAAGAGATTAGATCCATTTTCATTCCTGTGCCTTAAAATCAAGCACATCCGAGGAAAGTTTTTCAGTGCTCTTACAAGGAAACACATAAAACAGTAGGTTATTAATGGGCGTGCGCTGTGACTGAGGAAAGAAGAGGCTATCTAGCCAAGCCCCATGAGCCAGCCCACTAAATGCCTGTTGTCTGTTTGATCTTTTGCACTAACAAAAAATAGATATGCAGATGCTGACAAGAGATAATAGTATTTCAGGGAGGAGTAAATACAGAATGATCCCAACTTGCTACCAACAAAAAATAAATAGAAACAAAGAGAGTGCAATCCAGTTGACTAAACACATATGCCTCATGCCATCTGAGATGTTCTGGGGTATGCTGTCTGACCTCTACTGTTCAACAGCACAAAGTTCCTGTGGAATATTTGCCAGCCCCATATCTAAGATATCCAAGACATCTCAAAGGACACTAGATTCCCATATTTAGGCAACAGAATCAAGCTATTGACTAATGGATTTCTACTTGAGACAGCTGCATTAAATAGCTCTGTTTAGGTACTTGGTACCACCATAGGGGATTGATTCTGTTGTATAAACAGACATCTAGTGTTATCTGAGGATCCCTGAGGTATCTGAGACACCCACAGAGGGCTGGCACACATGGTATAGTGGATATATGCCCTCCCAGAGAAGCTGGCTACCTTAGGCAGATTACTTTGGGGAGTTTCAGATGGCACCAGATGCCTATATTTACAGAACTGAGAGAAGCTCTAAATCTCCACAGATTATGATGTCAACCTAGAAAACTCTCTCTTTATTTTAGTCAACTACATGTTCACATCTAAATGTCTTGTCTTCATCACAAAAAGAATACATCTCCCATTGAGAAAGGTGGTAATATCCAGGGGATGAGACAGTGCACTGGAGGAATGACAAAACACACCCTTTGGAGCCTCAGGGTGTGACCAAATTTTGTTGCTGACAGTGCTTCCTTCAACAGCTCCTCCTTTCCTCAGCTGCTCAGTCTCATTCCCACGTCATAGTCTTCCCTGTGCCAGCACAGCCAGTTATGGGCCTCTGAAGTAAATCAGAAAGGGAACTGATCCATTTTTGGTGGGTCATTTTTCACTGAGACCCCTTTGCCTGAGTCTGTTCACCATGCAGCTGTACAAACAGTGGTGCCAACACAGTGAAAGAGGAGATGTGGAGAAGAAGGAAGGAGTGAATGAGTGGCGGACAGTGGGAGCTAAGTCTAAGTAAGCTTAAGTAGCACTGGTGCTGAATGTGTAACCACAGCCTCAGTGGTTTTCTGATCATGATCATGCATCTGTTTTAAATAATTTCTTTTTGAAATTTTCCTATTGCATGTTTACCTATTGAGGCAGATCAGTCATTTGGCACCTGTGTTTGCTTCCTGCAATTCTGCCTGTTTTTTCTCATGGTCAGTGCCTGAGCAGTAACATTAATCTGGCAGCAGTAAAAAATTGTCAATGGAATTTCTCCAAACAGAGTCAGTCAGTGTTCTCTATTTGGTGTATGTCAAGGGGTTGCTGCTGCTGTTCTTCACCATCTTTTGTTTCTTTCAGGCAATTGGTGACTAAAGTAGCTATTGCATGAGCTATGCACATTCTCCTCATTATATGTCTGATCATGGGGAAAAATCATATCCTCTTTTCAATGTAAAAAGACTCATCATATCCTCATTTCATTTTCTTTATTTCCTTTGGCTTCTAAAAAAGACTAACTGTCCATAGACAGATAGTCCACCTGTAGAAAGGTGCAGATGAATTTATGATTCATTGCTGTAGAGCTCTGGAAACATACACAAATAAGACTCCCAGATCAGGAGTCAAAGAGATTTAAGATATATTTAAAAGTAAGCATCCTCTTTAATTCCGTTGTAAACTGGACCTTAGTGAAATACTTATTGTTAAAGCAAGGCAATTAAACTCTCTAGAATTACTGTAACCAGAAAAGCATAAAAGATCCACCCTTTAAGCAATTTGTTTTTTAAGATTGCACCTTTCTTCTAAATTAACCTTTAATATTCCAAAAACTTCTTTAAAGCTGTCAATGCACATATCTTAAAAGCTTTCAGAGTGCAAGCTGGTAGTTTGCTAATGTTTAAATGATGTTAAATCATTTTAATGTTAAATTTCTCTACATTATGTGAAACAGTCTTCAGGTCTGGCCCTGAATTAAGCTTGTGAGAAAAGTCAACCAGTGTAGAAGGTAAGCAATAAGTAGAAAAAGAAAAGAAAAAAATGCATGTGATACTGTAAAAAACAGCCCTCAAACCCCAAACACTAGGATACTTATTACAACAAAGAGCCAATATAATACTTTAAAGGTGCATCTGAACTGTTTGGAACATAGAGATGTAAAAGATTATTTTCTTTAAAAAATACTGTATGGTATTTGTAATTCTATACAACTTCACAGTATGAAATAAAATTTTTAAAACTTAAAACATGCCATTTTTATTAATGGTCCATTTTAAAACCACCAAACATTTTGATGTCAATTACTAAAACAAGGTTTAACGCTGTCAAAAAGTATTACTGCTAAAAACAGTCATCTTCTCAGTGTTTTCATCTGCAAAGCATTACAGTTTATAAAACAATTTTAACTTGGAATACGTAAGAGTCAATATGAAGGTTTCCATATGTTAAAAATTTTATTTGTGTGTTTGATTTTAAATTGCTTTGAAAAACAGACAGTTGAGGTTTATAGAAAGGAATCTTTCTTTTAGGAAATAAATGTCTCAAAAGTACAGGGCACCAGCAGTAAAAGTGTTCTTACCACAAATCAGAAACATATTGAGAAGTATTTGTTGAGTACACCTTCTGAAACCAGAATTTGTTTCTATTTGCTGGAAAATTGAAAAATCTGTTGTATCTTGGCATGCTTGTTTGGCCCTGTCCCAGGCTGTTCATGCAGTAGTGGCATTATTGTGCAATAAGACTTTCAGGCCTTGCAAAGATTTCAAGTTTCTCTTCCATTTAATTTTCTAATGTGCAGTGTATGTGCCAATGGTCTGCATAGAACCAACCAACACTGTTGTTTTATGAA
Source organism: Rhea pennata (assembly GCF_028389875.1). Lineage (NCBI taxonomy): Eukaryota > Metazoa > Chordata > Aves > Rheiformes > Rheidae > Rhea > Rhea pennata. The sequence continues at coordinate 28,022,267 of NC_084663.1, forward strand.
ATGAAACGTAAGAGTTTATATTCTATGATATTTTATTTTTAATAAAATGTGAGTTATTTTTAAGAAATGAGGACAATTAATCAGTGTCTCAGCTTCTGCGTGGCACCTAGCCAGAAGCCACCAAGCAGACAGCTGAAGTTTAGAGACTGTTTTTGCAAGGCTAATTTAAGGTGAACTTAGATAGATTCAAGATTTATAAGCACTACAAAGTCCTGACTGGAGCAAAGTTCAACTAAGTAATCCACTGCTCGCTCTGCCGACAAAATGCTGCAGCCGAAACTTCCCTCTGATTTAGTCTACAGTCAATGAGAATTTTCCAAACAGGCAAAGGACTGAATTTCACTGTTTCACTTCAAAGGTCTCCTAATAACTGAGAGGATTATACTCTTTTAACCAGTTAAGAAGGTTAGATGATTTTGAATGAGTAGCTTTACACCCATCAATAATTCTGAGTTGAAACTTTAAAGATACCATATGCACGTACATCCTTTAACTCCTTAAGGGTTGCAGTGCAACAATGCACCTGTTTTGTAAAAGGAGCCAAACTGCTATATAAATGCCTGTTCTTTATAAATTGCTTTATTAAAGCAAATTTATTTGTAACATGGTTAATTAAAATTCTTTACTGAATCATTTAGTAAAATTAAAATCCTTTAAACCGCTTCTAAGAGACTTTTTCCCTGCTAAATAAATATATAATGCCCATTTAAGACATTCTAATGTGAGCTGTGCAGACTTTGATGTTAGCAGCTTTTACCTCTAGCTTGCTAATGCCATATGTGTGTTTTATCAAACTAGAAAGAAGTTTCAAATGCTTACAGGTCCAGTGACAAAGGTACTGCTGAAGTGAAAAAGCTAAGGATTGTCAAACTGAAATGAAAAAGGTACATGCAGGAAATGGCTATAAATTTCTTCTTTTTACAGGAGAAGACAGGAAATTATACATCATAATAGTAAAAGAACTATCCTTTATCATATCAAGTGCTTCTTCTTAAGTTCTTTTTGCTCACGTTTACCATTATTAGTGCAGACAGAGAGCCCAGTTAATATAGAATTACTTCTGCATTATATGATTGTACCTCAAATCTTCTGCGAAGAAGTCAGGGTAACACATGTGCTGTGAATTCCTAAACAATGGCTGACAATTTACTGTGAGTTTTACATAGCCTATATTAGCATTAGAATTAGCTTACATAGCTGTCCCTAAAATTAAAACAAAACAGAACTAAAGGAAAAAGACAGAAGGGAAATGAAGAACTGAAGAAATAGCCATATAGAATTGCATACACTCTTTCAAAAACCCCATTAATATTATTATTAACAATAAAAATAACCATCATTGTATTAATGTAATGCCTAGAAGTCATAATAATTTTTGAATAAAATATCAGAGACAATTGAGAAAGGTAATTACAATTTTGATTGATAGAAGGACCACCCATATCTTCTATCTACCAGCAAGAGATAATACGTCCATTTGGGCTTAATTTTTCAAATGAAAAGTTGAAGAGGTGGGAAACGCATCAAATCTACTATGCTGACTTTGAAATGACTGAAAAACAGAGAACATTTTCTCTCAGTATGTTTTAAACATGATTGTATCCTGCTATCAACATCAGCAATTTTATTAACAAACTTGCACACATTAGACTCTGAAAAACACTTCCGAAAAATATGAAATATCCCTCTAGGTATCAAAATATTAAAAATATCTGATTCAAAATATGACCAACTTTTCATTACTTTCATTATCAAAAGGAACGAAAAGATGTTGGCTTTTTGTTTGCTTTATACATAAGCTTTCAGGACGCTATCTCATAGAGATGTGTTAGTAAAAAGCTAAGAGACATTCAGCTCAGGACTGAGACTTCACTGTAATTCTAAGAACAATTAAAAAGAATAAAATTTAATTAGAAACTCATATCTGCATTTCTTTCAGCACTGAAAGCTACTTTTTAGTTTCCTGGAAATTACACACTGGAAAGGTAAATAAAAGTTTTGATGTTTTTACTCAGTAAAGGTACTTTTTTACTGTGCCCTCATTCTATAAAAGTGATTAGACATATTTGGAATAAAATTAAAATTAGCTGCATAAAAGGTGTTTACAAATATTATATTAAATCATATGCCACATCCTTCTTCTTGCAAACAGACCACTGTGCAGCTATAGCTGCAAGATTCAGGGGCCAGATTTGAAAAAAGATGACCATGTCACTGTAACTTAGTTCATACACAGTTTAGGGGAAATGAGGAGACCTAGTCCTCTGGTCTGCCCTCTAGAGTGATCAGGAATTTAACATTAGATAACTGCCAGATTAAAGAAAGACAAAAACAAAACAAAACAAAACAAAACGAAAAGATAGTGAATAGTCCATAGAGCTGGAGGTGGTGACTCAATCTCAGCGCATAACAAGCTCTGCTAGGCACTTTTGTCTCATTTCATTGCTATTTCCCAGACTATAATTTACATGATTTTAAGTACCTCCTCTCCTATTTGACTGTCCTAATTATTATGCTGTGAAGTTATGCTCTGTTTTGTTTGTTCTTGCACTGGTTCTCTGAATCTTGCATTTTTGACTCCTTTATCCCCCTACCTGAGTGCTTAATATGCTTTTGTGGATCTTGTCCCTAATATTTCATTGTTTGCAAATCTGCTATAGTTTACTAAAGTATTGTTGAAACAAGTGCATTAAAGTTTGTGAGACACAACCAGCTGCAGCCTAAGTATTATGGGCAGATAGTAAACTTAAATGGTTTCTGTTGAACTAATAGAGGATACAGTTCAGTGGGATTAGAGAAATTTTTGCCTGGTCTGATGGTTTGCAGGGCTGATACCTTTTCATTTTCCAAGTTATCTGTTGTACACCAAACAGATGTTGTAGTGTATGGGGCCTGCCTTATCAGGGGCTGTATTTCACTCTGGAGAGGGTGCTTATGTGTTAAATCGTTTGATAATTAAATGTGTCTCTCTCCAGAACCTTTAAAGAGAAGTTCATATGTCATTTTCCCTAATGAAATGCACCAGAAAAAAAAAAAAAAAAAAAAAAAAAAAAAAAAAAAAAAAAGATGTACAGAAATGAATTCCTAGTTGAGTAAACACAAGAAAAAAAGACATATAAAATAGACTGGGCAAACAAATCTGGAAGTGATGACTTAACACATACCTTAGTGCATCATAAGTGCCACTGGATGTATTTGTTTGATTTCATGATTATTTTCCACACGGTTATTTATGTGTTTTTCAGTTTAACTAGGAAAAAAAACCCAGCACTTTACGTGTTGAGAAATCAGCTATAAAGGCTGGGTCAGTTGTTGGTCTGTGCTGAAGGATCTCTTCTGCACAGGATGCACAATGTGGTGCGACTCCTCAAGGGTGCACTTCAATCACTCCTTGAAAGGGGAGTTTTAGGCTGGGTGAATGGGAGTCCCTGTGAGCAGCACTCATACATTTTGCCCATCAGAAGAGTAGATAATGTGGCTTTTCATCTGAGATTTCTTAGGCATTCTAAAATGTTGCCTTTTTTATCAGTAGGTGGCTCAGCCTGCTTCCTAGCGTGGCTGCTTCGTTAACCAATGCCTGACTGCATCACACAAGTGCTATGGGTTTTGTATTATTAACACTGTCCTGCACAGTGTTAAGTGAGAAAGCCAGTGGGAATTGGCAATGCTGGGCACTTTGTGATACTCAGCACCTTCCAGTACAGAGCCTTAAATAATGGTCTTGAATTAAAGCAGCATATTAAATTTCACAGTCATCTTCATAATCAGGTAGGGGGAAAGGTCATCATATATCCACTAATGCCTCGACACTAGCAAAGCTCCATCTATATGTATGAAAAGTAGAAAAATGTAGTTTAAGAAATGTACTTTTAAAAATTGATCTAAGGACTGTAAAAGCACTCAAAAGTCTTTTAATATGCATTTTTTGCAAAAGTGATTCTATAAAGCATCGACAGTTAAAAAGAGAATGTATATAATAATTTATCTATGGTATGTAAATGTGAAATACGGAAGTTTGTCATTTCTTTAATGAAAATGGAATGTACAATCTTAATCTATAGGAAATAGATATTTTAATCTATTACAACATATTTTTTACAAGAAATTAAGATTCTGCATTGGTAACTGGTCAGTGGTAACTGCAGTGGTGGTAACTGCAATGTTATAAACAATGTTCTCTTCATAAGAGATATTTTTATATTTAGAATGCAAATGTAGGAAATAATCAATAAGAAGTGTAGGACACACATACTTCCCTGGTATTAATGTCAAGTTTAAAATTTTCGTATAAAATACAGTAGCAGGATTTTTACAGGTAGTTTCCATGAAGACATCCTGCCTCTTTATAGGCAAAATTCTCACTGAAACCAGCAGATACGATTTTAATGAAGGGTATGCCCAGGTTTTTAAATAAGACTATATAATTTCATCCTCTTAAACAGCCTCAGGCCTTTTACAAGATGGGCAATATTCTGTTATATAGAGCCAGTTTGGAGCAAGTTGTCCTAGTATATGGTTCAGTTGTTGACTGGGATCAGAAGCGGACCTAGCCACAGTGGAATTTGGCCCAAGTATGTAACGGCAATACAATCCTGACCAGCCACCGTATACTTATTTCAAGCTGTTGACTACACTCCTGAGATAAAGTATAGTAGTTTGAGCTTTTGAACTCTTTTCCAGATTTGGTATTAGATACTAGTTCCACTGAAATGAATAGGGAGTGAGAAAAAGTATTGTCACCCTTTTTGAAAATAATATATTAATTCCTTTTATAAGGTTCACCACTTTTTTTCATAGTGAATCATAAAAGAGGAAAGCTTTAACAAGGGGCTATAAGCTTTTTTGACCTAAAATTAAATTGGTGAATACTGTAGAAGCTGTATCAATATATTTAAACATATTTGAAATGTTATGAATATTTCTCTCCCAAGGTTTTCTCTTTTTCACCTGTATTGAGCACTTTGGCTACAATGCATTAGGTGAGACTGAGTGCACCTAGAGGGTTCGCTGATACGTGGGACAACTGAGTATTTCATGCCTGTCCATCTCTACAAACAATCCACAAAAATTTAAAACAGGAAGAAAACCTGCTGGTGCCATTCAGCAAGTCTATTATGAATCCCTAGGTGGCATGGAAAGCATTTAGACTCATTTCATTCACATGTCAGGTAAAGACTTTCATTTAGAAGTGAGATGAATGCTGAATAATGGATCTTTTGAATAATGTAATTAAGAATTCATTAAAGCAGCCCTTAAAATAAAATCTCCAAAATGCAATGCATGTATGCTTTCCCTGTCTAATGTGCTACAGAATCAAATGAATGAGCAGAATGCAGTATAATACTGATGTTTACAAAATTCTCACATATAAATTGGATGAATTCGCAATATAATATATAACTTTTAACAGCTTCTGAGTAGGAAGAATTAAGATTCTTGAAAGAGATTAGTATCCTTGTTAGGAGGAAAATGAATATACCCAGACTAATCATAATCTTTGTAAGTCTGGGTTTTATTGTACGTGTTTACCCGAAAATCTTGACTCCACTGAAGTCTATGGAAACTCTGATACAGATATTTTTGTTTCTCTCAACATTTATATGACTATTTTGATTAAGCACTAATTAAAAAAAAATGTTTATATAGCTCCAGCTATTTGAATTCCTTAGAGTGAAATTTCCTCCAAGGCTGTATGCCATGTTTCCCACCCAGTCATCAAGGAGATATTATGTCTTAACTTCATACCAAACAGGAAAGTGCCAGAATGAACTCTAGAGTAGCAATTCAAAGAGGCACCACACTATATCCTAGCATCTATCTGGAGACTGCTTAACTGAGAAAAACAAAGTGATACAAATGCTGTGGGAATGTATTCCCTACTCTCGTTAGCAGGCAATCTGGGATGAGCACCACAAATGGCAGGACTATCTTTGCTGAAATTATTATACTCCTTCCTGCATCACACTCCATCCGGTCCATGAGCTGGACAATATTCAGCATCATGATCTTGAGGCAGAGTCTTGGCTCTTTTCATACTCAGCTTGAATTTGAAGACAAACTCGAACTATTAGAGGATAAAGACTTGATCCAATTTGTGGATGCGGGTATGTGCAGAGGGACAGGACTGGTTTCATGGCCCTTGACCTCTGGCATTCAAAAATAGGAGAGTTAGGGAAAAGATACATTTTTAAGGGTTTAATGATGACAGAAGCCCTTGATTATGCAAAAATGACTAAAACCAGACTGAAAGTTAAATGTCTAACTACGAATCTAAGCACACAGGACATTTATATCTCTGTTGAATGGCTTAGACTACATGCCTAAATTTTACACAGTCAGAGTTTGTCAAGATGAATTTCGTTTAGGTTTTTCCTCAAATGAGAAAAAGAAGTGGAATGAGTGAATTAAAGAAGTTGTTCTGTTTTCAAGAACAGTAGCATCCCTAAGATAAAATAAGGAAGAATAACTACCTTGATTATACTCAGTGTTCTCTATTGACTAATGTAAATGTCCTTCTGGCACTCAAGTCACTATTCATTTTTTGAAAAAAATATAGTTTATAGTAGGGCTACATAGGGCCAGGTGGGCTGAATCTCGCATTCTCTCTTGCAGGTGCTCAGCAGCTCACAGAGTATCAACCTGTATTTTTAGACATGAAGTATTAGGGCCAAACAAATGTTTTTACATGTTCTTAGGCCCAATTCTGAAAGAATGTCTTTACCGTTCCATGATAAGAACATAATCACAACACTGCAAGCCTCAGACAATGCAGATAGTGGTATCCTTTACATGAAAACATGCTGAGTTGTGGAAAACAACAACCTCCCATGAGCACTTGTAGTGATACCGAATGAAAATCCTCCCACTTCAGCAACTGTGACTGTTCTGTCCATGAAGTTTCTCAGACTTGAAAAATCTCTATGCAGACATGAAACATAGCCTTGATATCACCTGTGTCACCTGTGTAACAGATACAGTGAAAAAAAGTCAGACGGGACTTCATTTCAACAGCCTGCAGCTGCATGATTATTCTTATAGAGACAAACTTGGCAAGCAGAGATTTTATCATGCTTGGAAAAAAAACCTAAGAGGTTTCAAGTACACAAGGCTTTTTCCAGGTCTTCAGAAAAACATCCCCCCAAAACAAACCCAACATTATCTGGCATTGTTACTATGCAGTGTGTGGTTTCCTGAATATTTTTGAAAGGTCCAGTCAGTTGTTTATGATGCTTCTCATCTCAGAAGATGCAGATCACTGGAAATTCTCAGCTGATGTAGTGGTGTCTGGAGCTTCCTGAACCTGACTTTCTTCCAGACCTTCAAGTTTTTGCCATGTTTCAGCAGAATGTATTTAGCATCCACCCCAAATTTAAGATAATTTATATTACCCACATTGCAAGAGACTAGAAGTGCTCAAAGAAATAACATCTTAGCTGATTAGGGGACACTTTCTGTGGTGACTTTTAATCTATTTTAACTCAACAGCTTATAACTATCATGTTGTATTCAGTTCTTCTGGATGCATGGTCAGTCACTGAACTTCTCTTTGCCCCTGCTTCTTCACTAGTGGAGTGTGTAAGCATACTGCAGTGATAAATTTCATAAAGCATTTTATGAAGTTATTCAGAGAGAAAATACTATAGAAAGGTGAACTGTTCTTATTGCAATGTCTCCTTTGCTGGGCAGAACATTTCTGGGTTGAGAAATGTGAGAGCGAGAGTAGAAGTGTCAGAAAAAAAGTGCCAACACAACCACTTCCAAATTGCTCTTCTAAGTGAGACAAAGCAGGTCATTTCTTTAAATCATTCCTCTTACAGAAAAATCTCTGACATTGCTATGTAAGAACCTTAACGTTATCACATTGCTATGTAGGAACCTAAGGAGACTTCATCTCAGACCGCATGGGCCTAATGGATGATTCTGCCCTAAAGGGGAGAGTCCATAGTTTCATTAGGAAGTTAGAAAAAAGGCTGTGTTCAGTGGTAGTCCCCCGATGTCACTTGTAGTTAATCAATTGCCATATGTGCCAATCAGACTAAGTTAAGCTACAGGCAACTCGTTTTATTTATGGCTAAGAGACTGGGAATAGCCTATGCAGCTGGGAAGCCAACCAGACCGACAGATTTTCCACAAGCTGGCAGTCAAGGAGGCAATTTATTGAGGGAGAAACCCCAGAGCAAGAAATTAAAAAAAAATAAAATAAGGCAATGATATGTTTTACATTACAGAATTTCTCTTGGAATGGGTATCAGCTTCTGAATATTTCAGCAACATTGCATCTCATCTCTCATCTACATATCCATTGAGAAGTGTTCAGCAGAAATTGCCCTTTGTTCTGTAGTACAGAATTAAACTGACTTGCAACTCACTGCCATACTTTGGCCCTGAAAACTGAATAAGCTTTGTGATGATTTTAGAATGGCCTAATCTTTACTCTTGTCAAACTAAACTGCAGGATTATCACATGAAACTTTTTCAAATGTCCAGATTAATCACATATGACAATCAATCTTTTATTCTATCCAACAGGGAAAATCTGTTTTATGTATTTTTGAGGGTAAGGGGGTTATTTAGCAATTGAATTCTATGATTTGTGACACTTGTTTTGAATTACATACCATTTTATCCTGGGAAACCGCTAAAAATAAGATGTAGTGTTGCCTCCTCCAGAGACATCTACTTTTATTTTCCTCTTGTATGTATACATCCTTGTATGTATAGCTATGTATTTATTTATGTTTATGCCTACACATATAGCTAAGGGAATATCTTCTTAACTGCTTGCTCATCTAGGCATTATGGAGTATACAGTGCGTTGGATTTTTGGCTTGACATTGTGATATGGAATGAGCTAGAGCTAAACGCTAATAGCCAGAATGAGGCATTTTTGTACATTCATGTCAGTGGTCATATGAGTAAATTGTCTTTTTCAAACACATATGGTAAGTGACATTTGTAGTTTAAATTAATTTTGCTTTAGAAGCATGAGGAAGAATTTTCACTATTATTTTAACAGGGTTCTGCAAACATACCAAGTTCTCTGTGTATTGAGGACTGAATCTATAGTTTACAGATTATATTCTATAATACAGGTATTATTAAAATAATGCTAAAATAATGGTGGGAACTTTTTCTTGTGTTTCTAAAGTAAGATCAGTTTAATGTCCTAATAACCCCAAGTCTTCTTCTATAATTCTGTCCGCTTTAGAGACAGGAGAATGCTCAGCCTGGCGAAGACATGGCTTAAATGCTTCTTAAATGAGACTGAGAATTGAGGATTTCTATATATTATTTTATATGAAATTAATTGCTATATACCTAGTATGCCTTAAAAATAATCAGCATGTTGTTTGTTTGGCTGTTAGATTTGTATTTTTTCCTTATTTAGGTATATACTATGATCCAATGAAGCAATGAAGTCTATATGCATCTTTAAGAATATAAATTGCTTGTCCTGTGCAGTAAAAAGGCTGCTTCAAACTTTTTATGGTTTAGAAATCACTGATAATTGTGGATCATCAAGAAATAAGGTCTTTTTCGTCTGCATAAATAGTTATTGAAAGACTGAATGATTCAGACCTATCCATATTGAAAAATTCAGACCTACATGTCACTTAAATATAAACTGTACTTTAAGCATGTGAACAGTCCCTTTCTCAGGGCAAACTGTATCATGATTTTTGCTTCTGCAAGACCTCTCAGTTCATTGTGATAAAGGTTCACATATCATAATATCATAAGAGATTCACATATCATAATAGAAATTATGGTACTTCTACTGGATAATTAACATTTCTGTAAAAATAAATGAACTATATTTGAGCCTATTTTTCTTTCATATAGCAAATATGCTTTTAGAATATGGAGGACAGTTAAATGCGACAAACTGTAAAAACAAATGAAGAAATATTTGCTGCAGGTAATATGGTAATGCCAAGTGGACAAAACGTTTATTCTTAGGCAAAGGACCGAAAACTCTAACAACATCATGAAATATTGTGTTTTCTCCTGTTGTTTTTTTCCCATAACCTCATTTTCTACCCTTCTTCTGTTTCTCAATTGTTGAAAGAAAAATACAAAAGAAATGTTCATATAGATAACCAGTAGGATGCCAAAAAAGGCCTTTTTCAGTCAGAAATGGTGTAGTGCCCTCTGGATAATCAATTGTCTGCACAACACTTTAGGATTTTTCATGCACTGAGATGCAAACTGAGCAATTTCTTCATTTTTTCCCCCCCTGTATAGTTTGCTAATGCTGAAGAGGCAATTGGACAGTGGGGCCTCCTCATTCTTGGCACTATTTCAAAAGCAACTTGAAATGCCCTGACAGCAGTTCTTCTCACAAAAGTAACGTGAAGGTTGTGACACGGACCAACAAAAGGCTGACACACTGTCGCTAGCTTACCCTGTTGTGCGCAGGTAACGGTGGAGCCTCAGATCTGTGTGTGATGTTAGCATTATGTGCTCTTCAATAACAAGGTACCAGAGGAGGAATTGAATGTAGAACGGCATCTTTAACTTTGGATTTCTAAGTTTAGGCTAGCTGCTTTCTTTAATGTTAAAGACTGACTACACATTAATTACGCAAAAAAGATTGATAATAATTATATCGGTTCATCAAGGATGGTTTGTCTTTGAGTGTAGTATTTTGAAAATGACTATGTTTCATTAAAATGTAGCAGTAAAGTCAGTGAAGTAATCTTTAAACAGTTATCCTGATGTATTAAAAATCCTGGTCATGAGCTGGAATCTACAATCAAATTTCCCACCTGTCCAGCAGTGTTCAAAACTAGGATTTTGTTCTCAATACATTTCTGGTTTTAACTAACCAAAACCGCACTATAAATTGTTTCCTTTATAAATTTCATGGGACAGTTAATCCAGATCTGGAATTTGGGGACTGAATTTTACCACAGCCGTGGTAAAATAATAAAAATAATTAGATGAAGTACAGCACAAGTAATACCCTCATATTTTTGTAAAATTGGCTAATATCAATCACTGTGTAAACCAGTCCTGCCTGTTAGTGCTTAGTAGTTTCCAGTGTCTGTAAAAAGAGAACTCATATGTTCCTTTGTAAAGCCAAAGAAAAATTGGCTCCTCAAAGATAACATATGCAGTATTTTTACACTCTCCAGTTACCTTAAATCAAAGTATTAACTGTGCTTCTCTTTTTACATTTACTGTGTTAGTATGTTAAGTTTCTTTTCCCCCAAATCTTTAACTCTGTTATTTTTATGTAATTATATAAACATGACCAAGAAATGCAATTTTGCAAGCTTTTAGCTGAACTGGTTGCTTTGAGACTAGGATCATATATAGACTTAAATTTTCTGGATCGGATAATGATAGCTAAACATAGCACACCCACATGTTGTTTTTTCAAAAAGGAGAAGAATGCCATTCATTTCATTGCCTGGTCTGAGATCATTTAATAGCCATTTGAGGTCTTGTGTCTGGGAAGAAAAAACTCTGATCTTTCAGAATCACTTTCTTCGAACCTCTCTTTCTGCTTGTGTTAACATTACGTTACATGAATGAGTTATAAGCTTTAATTCCTGTAGTAGGTACTCATTGTTCAGAAAGTTTGTGGGCAGTGCAAGAGAAATATCCTTTGTGAGCTCTCTGTGGGAACCAAATGACAAGCTCTGTCTCCTCCGCAAGGGGAAATACCTAGCACGGCATTTTCCAGTTCCTGAGACAAAAATTTTCATCCTTATCTTTCATCTCTTTACCCCTTCTCCAGAAATCTTGCCCAATCTATAGCAGGCATCTTTCATCTTTGACTCTTGATCCTAAAGCAGTTGAGAATAAATGCTGTAAAGAAGAATATCAGAGTATACTGGAAGACTAGGTCCTTTAAGATAGAGTCATCCTGGGAGACATGAGGAAATTTTTCTTTTCCCGGGGAGAGAAGTAGTTAGGGTGGAATTCATTTGAACAAATGTTGACATTTACGTCTATGCTGGTCTCCCTAGCCTTCTTTTATAGTCAAGGTAGAAAAATGGGGATTTCTAGGGTACAATAAATTTCGGAAGAAGTCTATAAAAAGTCAGACAAATGCTACCCCTCCATTGCCCACTGAGACAAGCTCAGATTAATTCAGATCCCACCTAAAGTTATATAGGATGATTCCCATAGTTAAGTCTGTCCTAAATCACCAGTGTAAGCAGAAACTTCTGAATTTACTAGATATGCAAACTTTGTGATTGTTATTTTGTCATATAAATAATATTATCCCCACATAAACTTCACTCTCTGACAGTATCGGCATTTAAAACCTCATATAACTTGCTGCCCTTAGATAATGGACACAAAATCCAGTGTGGACGCAAGGGCTAATTAGAAGGACAAGGATTATTAGGGGATGCGGAGCATAGCATAGACGATTGGGGCAAACGAGCTGTTGGAAAATCGAAAATAAAAAAAGAACTGAAATATGGTCCCTCTTCATCATATGCATCCTTTCTTCTAAACAGCTTTGTTGAGCAGAGTTTTGCTTGTTTGTTTTAGAAATAATATCTGGCTTGTGCATAAGAAAATATATTAAGTATTCTAAAAATGATTCCTTCTCTTCTCTGTGTATCAGGGGTCAAATTCTCAGCTGCTGTAATCCCCATTGGAGTTATTCTCATTCATTATTGCAATGGGCTAGATCCTGGGCTCACGTAAACTGACATAGCAGTATTGAAGTCAGTAGAATTGTGTTGATTTTTAATAAATAAAAATCTAGTCCCTGAAATGTTGTAATTTTGACTCTAAGATGAGTGTTCTAGGCCAAATTATTTCCACTGTTTAACAATGTCTCACTTTTTTTTTTTACTAGTTTATCTCATCACCATTCATATATCTAAAGAGAAAAATCCCTGCAGTGGTGTTATAACAGTGACTGGCAAAACAGCTGCCTCAGTGTCTAGTTTCACTCTTTGCCCAAAACGATTTATATACTAGTCTGTTTGATGGAGCTGTTTTGCCATATAAAGCATCTCCTCTGTTGTTTAGTAACAGCAGCAGATTCCACGACACAATTTCTCTATCTTTTTTTACAGTAAGAGGCACTATGGTGTGCAGATCATCTCAGTGGAATAATGCACTGGTGCAGAAGAGCACTAAATCAAATGATAAATTGAGTGTAACATCGATTATGTTAGCTATGCATAGAAATATATACATTTGATGGTCATTATGACACATGAATGTTCAAGACAAAAAGTGAAAAATACATTTCAAGTTCTGTATATGTGAAAAACTGACAATGATCTGTAATTTGCGTCTAGCTTTAAATTCTATAAATCTACTGGTGTTTTCAGCATTGAAAGTCTGATTCTAAATGGAAAGGTCATTATCATTATTAAATTTTATAAGAAAATCAGTACGTGTACTAGTATCTATTTAATAACTGAGACATCATGAATGTCAGACTTAACACACTTTGCTGGGTGCTAATAACTCTTTAAGTGTACCCTTGACTCGAGTCGAAGGCAGTATTGGAATTTTTATATTATCTGTACTACCAGGTAGCATTTAAAAGTACTTCCATAATAGCCTGGTAAAAATATAGTGACTTCACACAACTTTACCTAATTTTGCTCCTGTATCAAAGGTTAAGCTAAACTCTGTGCTCCCTCCTTGTATAAGAACTGGATGTGCAGGCAGTTGAGTCACAGTGGACCTGTCCTACTTATTTATTCCCTCAATTTTATTGGAATATATTGTGCTTCCTGAGAAACGTATGTGTCAGTAATGACAACAAAATGAAGTCTTTTGTACCAAAAATAAGTGCCTGGCAAAACAATATTTGCATCAGTGTCAAAATTGCTTTTTGAAATGTCTTGGTGGAATGGTACTGTATAAATATAAAATATGCATTTATTCAGCATTTTTTGTACTTTTCTAATCCCTACATTATATTATCTCTAATTCAAGTCCAGTGATAAGTTGATACAGCTTGTTTCTTTTTCTATTATATATTTAAATTAAAAATTGGAAGATGTAGTTTCTATTAATGAGTTTTGTAGGGGTCTTTTAGTATTATGTCCCTAGGCGAGTTCCTTACTTGATATGAAGTCCTCATAAGAGGTGCTTGTGCACTTGATTAATTCATAAATGGTGCTGAGGGCTGCATATTTTCACAATTCTTGTTAAATAATGGAAGTCTCTTATTCCTCTGTAGGATGTATTGCAAATTGTGATGCCAATAGAATGCACCTAATCACACAAATCTACTAGTCCCAAATTTTCCAAGTATTCTCATCTATGCAACATTCATCTCCTGTGGCAAAGGTCAAGATCCCTTGGCAATGTTTGTATCGGTTCTGAATCAAAATAGACAGACAAAGAGAGTATTTAGTTTGCTGAAAATGTGACATCAACAGAAGCAAGTGAGTAATGAAAAATATCAGAAAGTTTCATATCACTCAAAGGAGGTTTTGCAGTTAATACTAATTCAGTATTGATCTAAATATAGGATGACACTACAAACCACATGATAGTTCTTCTGAAGAATCTATCTTGTAAATCTTCTGGAAGAAAACAAAGTGAATACAAATTCAGAATAATTTATAAATAATTGGACTAGACTAGGAGCAGAATTTCCTAATGAAGCCAAGAACTCTGACCACTTACCAGAATCACCTCTATACCAATAGTTGAGTGCTATAGTCAAAAAACTGGTTTGCCAGGACAATAAGATAAGGGAACAGAAATGGACAAAAACTCTTCTCTGAAAGTCAGATTAGTGTTGGCTACTGCACACTGAGATATGAAATTAGACCTTACTTGTTTCTGTGCAAACAAGATGATGGTCATTAACACGTTGCTTTGCTAAACATAGTATTCACAGACACAACTTAATCCATATTAGTTATTATGATTGACAATATAGCAGGACTATCATTGCTCTACTTGAGTATAAATGCATAAAAGCACAAGGGCACTTTTTTTCTCCCAGGAAATAGGCCTTCAATTTTATTTTCATTCAGATGCAAAAGAAACACTCTGACTGAGTAACTTTGTACTCAAAGGCCTTTACTTCAGAGGAAGATTCCTGAAGTTCTCATCCCTGATCCAAGAGCTATACATACACCATATGCTAAACAAGCTTTTTGGAAAAATGCATAAATACTCAAGACATGAAGAGCAAGTCAGGTGGCTGAGTTGATTATTGGTTTCTATTATTATAGTTATACAGCCTTTTTCTCTTATTTTGGCCATTCACTTCTTTTTATTTTATTATAGGACAGGGAATTCAAGAAAACATGGACACATTCCAGCAATATTTGAGTCAAAGTCAGAAGCTTAGCACAGCCAAGATTTCAAGTTTCTGTGTGCTAATGGGTCAGACTATCCAGGAAACTTATTTCCAAATGACACCATTTCTGTCCCTTTTCTTTTGCAGTTAAAATGCTTAATTTGAACTTAAGTTTAATTTGGATTTTTTTTCTGCTATAAATAAATGCAAGAGCACTTTAAAAAAATGTAATTTCTTTCCACTGCACTTTGTCACAAGCTCTCAGACAATAGATTTCAAATCACACTGGAGGAAAAAAAAAATCCTGGCACTGGCAGTGCTCTGGTACAAAGAACAGCATTAGACATTTTACCTCAAAGACTTAAAATGTGAGATCACAAAAGTTAGAAAAAGAAAAGCCAAAACTGGTAAGTGGCATTGAAGTAGCCCCTTCCACCTGTGTTAGAAGACTGAAAGTCAAAGGATTGCTGAATTCTGGAGGCTGTGTTCAGGCAAAGTCTTAAGGATGGGCCTAACTTTGAGCACGTGACCAGCTGTATGAACTCAGGAAAGACTGCTCAAGGACTTAAAGTCTTATGTGAATGAGGTACCTCACCGATCCAAAGCCATTATGCAAGAAGAATGCAGTGTCAGTCTGTAACAAGCATGCTCCCCAGGAAGGAACTTTTTTGTGTGAAAAAGAAGTGTTGTTATAGAGACTGGGTACGATAGGGCTGCATAGTGTTCTTTGTTTCAACCCGGTAGGGTGCTGTCTTTTCCCATATTATTATTATTGCATACTCCGCAGTAATTTAACATCTCAAAAAGCTAATAGTTCTCCTTAAATTGTAGCCTGCTTACCATTACTGATAGTTACAGTAGAGTGCAAAGTCTAAGTCTATTTGCACACTACATACCCTATAGCTTTTCTTTTCTTTTCCTTTTTTTTTTTTTTCAAATCAAAGAGCATCAGTGGAAAACAGTTTATGCCCAGTGTTTCAGAAATACTGGACCAAATTCAGCCTCTGAGGTATGCAAAGGAAAATCTCTCTGCAACATCTTGGATGATACTTTTACTTATATTGGCATATTGGCATAAACAGTGCCAAAGATACTTCAAAAAGGGGCAGAGCATAGTCCCTGTTGTATCTCCTTTGTGCCACCTCAGCACCATACAGAAACTTAAGCTCCTTTGTGTAGGAGTAGCAGTAGTATTTGATATAAGAATCAAATAAAATGAGGTGTGTCTGGTAGTACACTGACCGCTTTAAGTCCCCATCAAGAAACAAAGCTAAACAGGGGAAATGGGCAAAGATTCTATTTTAATGCCTTTTAATAGCTGCTGTAGTGTAGTTTGGTTGTAAAGGCACGTGTGGAAAGCTGTGCTATGGACTACTGAATGGCGTTTACAGTCCATTTATATGCAGTGGTCAGTTCATCAGGCCTATGATTCAGGAGTGCTCCAGTTATATGTGTCCAAACAGCAGGGTCTGTGTGCTCCAACACCAGGTTGGTTCTTCTGCTAACACCGTATGACACAGTGCCTGGGGGGTCTTGTGGGGACACTGCATATGCTTGCCATGCTCTGGAATGGTCAAACTAAAGTTTTACATGTTACCATATGGATGGAACATTAAGCGAAATGTAAAAAGTCTTGCGCTTAGCAAAATAAAAAGAAGGTGACATCCTGCTTGACTGCTTTTATAGAGAACAGAGAAATGAACCCAAACTAAAAATTTGTAGGAGAAAAGCAAAACCATGGTCTCTCCGTGAATAGATTCAGGCCATCATCTTGCCCTAAATTTCCATAAAAACAGAAATATGTGGGAATTTAACATTGAATCATCATTTGCATTACAGTACAGTTCAAATAACTACTTCTTGCCATGAACACCAAGCAGTTAAGACTGATGGACAAGAGAAGACTTCAGTTACTGCTCAAATCAACTGTCAGATGATGTAATCTGCAATCAGCACACAGTCACTCTTCAAATGCTATGAGCTATGTTTCTATAGAGCTCTGGTATTTATGAGATGATCTAGATACCAGTAATAGAACAAAATATCCTGATGTCTCAAGTGTCCCTAAACAAGGGCACAGCCTATTTTCCAGATTAAATTGTGAGTTTATACTGAACATCTTTTTTATACTGAATATCTTAGCAGATTCCTGAAATGTCCTTGAAAAAGGTCAAATCATAAATCCTGTGGTTCATTATCTGTCGTAGCTAAACTGCTCTGGTATCTCTACTAGTTCACTTAGGATGCATCTAGATTATTGATTTAGCATGCTGTGGAGGGGCTTTTTTTGATTCAAGTTTGCTTTACAATTATACTTGGAGACTTGCAGTATGCACTGGAAATGCTGCTGGTGCACTCAGACCACTTTCCTGGTGGGACTGAGGTTGAAGCCATTCTCTGCACTTCAGTTCGCAGTGTAGACAGCATGGTAGACTGATAGTTTTCATCTTTAATCATGGTTGTTATTTCACCTTTACATGCAAGAAACTAGTGTTTTCTTTTTCTTTTTTTTTTTTTTTTTTTTTTTTTTTGTGGGGGGGGGGGGGAGGGGGAGGACAGGGGGGAAGGAAGAAGACCACATTCCTGTTTCAGCTGTCCTTTCCTGCTTTGCCAGATTATACAAACTTTCTGGTAACCAAAAGTGGGCCTTTACTGATTCTCACTGGCTAGCCCCTAATGGCTGACACATAGGGGTTTTTAGTTCAAGCTCTGTAAATATTTTCTATGTGACTGAACAAGACAATGTAGCTATATTAACGTTAGCAAGTAGTTTAGACCAAAAGGAGCAGATCTTTAGAGTAAAACAGTTGATTCTGAGGACCTAACATCTACATTGTACACAATTCTGCATTTTTACTTCAGAAAAGCTCTGCTTAGGTCCCACAGATTGAATCTTCATTTGCGGCACATTAGGTGTGTTCCTGGATGCATCTTGTAGTTTAATTTCCTATGAAAGGAATACAGCTCAGGAGCTCCAATTTCACTCCACAAGGAGAAATGAAGCATGGTATATGGGGATGATCAGCAGATTGGATTCAAAAGAATACTCCTGATCCAAAATTAAACATTAATGTTGACACTGCTTGCATGTCTCCACTCCTCACTGTAATTTGGGTGTAAAAGCACTTCCTTCCATCACAAGAATGGTGGAGAGAATCACCAAAGGATTAATTTTGAGATGGACTCAAATATCATAGCAAGAGGTAGCTGTATAGTTTTTGGATATAGCTCACGTGAATGAGTGGACCTAGAATTTGCTCTAGAAACTTTATTATTATTGCTGATACTGATCTTTGTCTGGATCAGAACTGCTGTGTGAGGCAGTAGGTAAATGCACAAAACTGCAGTCCCTCATGCAGAGCTGTTAGACCCTAATGAGATGGCAGGAGCAGCAAGAGCATGTGACTAGCAATTGCACTATCTAGAAGAAGCTTGCCAATCGGAGACTCCGAAAAAACAAATGGCTGCAAAAAGATGGAATAGTAACCTCAAAATCTTACTTCTCTCAGGCAAAGTCTGAAAGTATAACTGAAAAAATAAAAATGAAGGAGGGAATGTTCATGCAAATATTCAAAGTTGCATTTTGCCACTTTCCACATACATTTTCTTCTCCAAGCAAATATTCTCTATTTTTGCTAGCTTTTAGCAACTCTCAGTTATCAGTACAGAATTATGGAAAATTTAATCTGACCTGCGTGATAAGCAGTCCCAAAATGTATAGGTTTTTTGGATCCACAAAGAGTTGAAATGGGTATGTCTCAGAGTATAACCAGTCAGTATATTACAGAAGAAGATTAATTAGATAAGCTTTGAATTTGTCCAGGAGAGCATTTAATTCTGAAGATGAAGCGAGAGAGACAAAAATCCAGCAGGGAAATTCTTGGCTCTCCTAAAGTCAATGGGAGCTTTCAGAAATGCCAGAACTTCATCCTGTCTGTTTTTTCCTTCAGATGTCAGTTACCTGCATACAACATAAATATGGTGTGGTCAGAGAAGTGTACAGTGAATGGCTGAAACAGTTAACAAAATCAATAAATGTGGGGAAAGTAGATGAAAACATAAACCAGACTGAGATATTTTTTCCAGACCAAGATTTTTAAGTCTTCTGTATTTTGTCATTTGTTAAACCACAAACAGTTATAAACATAGCTGCAGTTCAGAGAGCCTTTGTTTCTAACATAAACAAGGTATAGGGCATAGCTCTGTATGTCAGCCAAACATGACTATAAGTTACAAAAACGATATATATGTATAAAAGAAGTGTCAGACACTAATTGAAAAATTGTATTTAGACATGAATAAATATAGGAAACACACTTAACTCCAGAAAGGCAGTAAGCATTTAACAAAAAATAGCCCAGATTAAATTAATGTAGGTACTATACTGTATAGGGGAAATTAATTGAATTCAGTTCACCAAACTCAGAAACTGAGGAAGCTTGTGTCATTTAGGTATCCTAGGTATCCATACTGAAGTTTATCTATCCTGGCTGAGAAAGCTTATACTTCTAAAATCTATACTCAACATATGCAGTTTTTTGTTTAACTAGACCTAGGAACAGAATATCTTACTATATCAAACAGAATTAAATGTATAGCAGTATTTATTTTTCAAACAGATGACCTTTTCTCAGTCATAAATGGAAATATTTCGTCTAAAATGGCTGCATTTCTTAATAAGCAGGTCACCCAATAACATGCCATGCCTGTAGATTGCTCATTTTGAATATAGATTTTTTCATTTAATTTTTTCCCCCCAAATAATATTTCCTTCCCATCAAAAGCACATACTTTCAATCATTATTTCAAATGTACATTACAGGGATTTTTTTTAAGATCTAAAAAAGAAATAAAGAACTCAAACAACTGTGTTAGCCCACAAGTGTTTTTGATGTTAAAACTCCTTTGGCTGCCTGCTGGGTAACAGCAGCATCACCGCAGTAAACAATGTTCCAAACTTACAAAGCCTGCAGAGGTCAGTATAGCAACATCAACAAGAAATTATATAGCTTCACTGAATAGATTAGAAATCACAAATATTTATAGTTAAAACACAAAAAAGCTGTATCATTCTGGCCATTACTGCAACTGTAGGACCACTATGGCATCTGATGGCTGTATCCGCAAACCTCATATAGCATACCATATGCTAAATGTTTTAAAGAAATATCTTTCCATTGGCATTTGTTGATTATTAAAGGGTTAAATATCTTTTCCTCGAGAATGTTTGGAAAAAGTTATTGGATGGGTATTATGGAAAACTTCAGCTCTCTCTTCGGAAGCCGTCTCCTCGGCGTTGACCTGTCAATGACCTGCGCTGTGACATTGAAGGAATACCCTCTGTGTGGGTGAGAAGTAATTGGCTTCAATAGCTCTTCTGCCCCAGACATGTATAAAAAAAAAAGAGACTGTAAACATATACCCCACGTTTGCTTTGGCGCTAGCTGAACAGACACCATCAAACTCATTTAGCACAGAACTTTTAGACGTTTGTGACGAACTAGACCAGGATGAATGATCCAAATAGTAAATGTTAGGCTCTACGCTCAGTGCAATGAAATCTCCAGAGCTAAAAGGAAATGACAGATAAATAGTGCTAATTAGGCCCTCGAACACTACCATATTAATTTGATTTACCCTACTGGCTGGCTTTTCATGACCTGCCTGCTCATGGCACTAAAAGCAGTTACATTAGTGTTTCACTGCATATTCTTAATCATGTATTAAAGAATACGTAGACGCTCAGACACAGCTGTGGGGTCCACAGAGAGACTTTGTAAGACACAACATGGCCTTAGACATACATAATTTGATTCCTTCATAATGCTCCAGTTAGATAGGCAAGAGTAAATGCACAATGCCCACCCCATGAAAGACTCCCAGTAAAAAAAAAGCTATTTATAAATAAAATATTTTGCTTTCAAAACTGCAAAATTTTGGGGACAACTTTTGCTTTCATCAGTTCAGTGTTTATTCCTGTCTGAGCTGTCCATGTAAGAACTCATGAAATATTTTGCAAGGCGTGCATTTAGGAGCTGAAAGTGGTTTTTGCATTCTAGTTGTAAACAATTTTTTTATCCTTATGGACCTACATATAATGCAGGTCTTCATAACTTTATGTATTCACAGTCTTTCAGAAGAAGGTCTAGATTGTTCAAAACTATGTAACTACAGCAAAAGTATCTGAAACAGAGAGATTAGCATGAATATGAGTGATGGGTCATATATTCTGCTTCTATGCATTTCTACTTGAACTTAATGAAAAGTGCACACAGATCGATGGCAGTGGGAGGATTACATTTGAGCTCTCTTGGGTTTAAGAGACCCATTCTTCCCTCCAGGTTTGGAGTGCATGTGTATATTTCTAGGTATATATACAATTATACAGGAATAGTGTTGATGCCTGACATTGTTCAAGGTGGCAAAGAAAAATTATAAAAATGATGAAATATGTCTAATTCCACTTAAAATCTCTTCAAGTCTACATTGTTGCACTAGCAAATAACTCATGAAATTAGCAGTGCTCACATACACATTCGTCACCTTTAGGCTTCAGCTCCAGTGCACTGCTACGTGAGAAAGCTGTGCGTTCAGGTATCCAGTATCAGGAAGATAGAGGCAGCCTCATCAACTCTCCATCACAAATTGTCCCTGAGAAGCTGGTAAGAACCTGTTGCAAAGATGTAGGGGATGGGAAGGAGGTCACAGAGAAAAAGTTTAAATGTATATTAAATCCCAGCCTCTGCTGAAATGGCTTGTTGCCTGTAGCAGCACGAGCCTGACACTGAATCAAGTACTTGCTTCACACAGTTCCTGCAAAAGCCAGTCTAAGGATTTCTTCCTCTGCCATAGTCATAATTAGCTATCTGAGAAAGGCAAGGAGATGCAGTTCACATTCCTCTCCTCATCTTGTAAGTATTGACAGGGAATATTTCCTCATAACCTAAATATCTTCAAAAAAAATTTTTTTTTAATTTTACCCATTAAAAGAAGAGACAAGTATGTTTAAACTTGCTTAAACATTATGCTTAAACATTAACACTTTAAAAAACAGTTTTTTACACAAATCTTCCACATATTGAAGAATATAGGGAAGCTAAAGAGACCACTTCACAGACTTTTATTTTTGAAGATTATGTGACCGTGCTCAAATGAAAAGAAAAAACTTATCTAAAATAATCACAAACTAGCTTTGTCTTTGACATTCTGTTCATGCATGGTAGATCTCAGACCAGCTAAGGCAAAAGCATAGATAAAGGATTTTGGTCTGAACCTAGAATAAAGTGCACTGACTTGAAATTCAAGCAGGTAGTAAGAAAGCAAACGGTGAACAGACTAGAGCTGGTAATATAGATCTTATCCTTTCAACCTTGCTTCTTATTCATTTATTTCCCCTGCGTAGAATGATGCAGAGTAGAGATACAGGCGATCATCTGAGTAGAAGGGCTTCATCCTTCCTTTGCATAGACATGCAAGACTGTTAATGGTTCTAGTTAATTAGAACTCTCGGTTCTGTAAATCAAATTAGATTTAAAGCATTTGTGATTTCAGTAAATTCGGAGTAACAGTGGAAGAGACTATCAAAACCTCATTTCCCTATTCATCATCATCACTATATTTCTCACACCATCAGTGGCTTACATCAAACATCAAATGACTGATAATAAATGAAATAAAATAAATAAAGTCAGAGATTGGGGTTTTTTAGGTCTTTTCCATTCCCCAAACATTAACAGTAATATTATAATTTTCTAAGTTATTCTTCCAATTGTCCTTACCTCTCCACTGAAATTCGGGATAAATGGAGAGAGAAGAGATTCCTTTAGAAAAATTCACATCTCTGTGCGTGCATCTCTATTTGATTTAGACTGAGCAAAGCATATTTTTAAAGTATGTTTAGAATCAACAATAAAAGAAACTGTTGGTAATCTTGGTTGGAACAGCTGCACTCAGCTCTTCTCAAAAAATAATAGATCTACCTTAACATGTCAGTGGATGTCCACTACTGAAAAAAAAGAATATATATATATATATATATATTTAAATCTGTCCACAGGAAATCTGTAGCAAAAATCTCACTGCAATCTGTAGGAGCAGGGTAGGATCAAAGAACAATTTCTCCAATTCCTTGGAAAGATCTTTTGCAGAAGACAAGTAAAAGCAAACTCAACATGTTGCCTTATTCCTTCCTGATCCTTGCAGAAACAATCTGCTCTTCTACACTTTCCTACTTTTGAAAGAAGCTTAAGAATCTGTCAATGAAAGTGAAAAAAAAAAAAAAAAAAAGGAAATGGAAGTAGTGGGTGCAGTTAATACAGCCAATAGTCAAATATATTCAGTATTTCTTATTCTCTACACAAAACCAGTAGGTTACATGCATGGACTTTTGGCTAATTGGCATTCTTCAAATCAAATACCTGTATGGCTGGTACATGCAGCTGTATGTGTAACACCCTGGGCCGCACAGCAGAAATTATCGTAGTCTAGAATCATAGAAAAGATGTACATTTGCAGTACTATGCAGAAGATATCCTCATTATACATAATTAGAAAACTTATTTTCCCCTTGCTGCCCTAATTTGTTTTTTTCTTCACTTTTGAAATTCTCCATTGGCTTTAATTAGCTTCTCTCTGAAATCACCAACCAGGTGAAATTAGAGCACTTTTAAGTCTAAAAAAATATAGTTGGATTTTTTCAAACTTTTTTTAAGTTTAGCTTTATTCCCTGAGGCCAAATCCTCCCTGCCCTTACTCATGAGATCAGTTCTGTGCACTTCAGTGAGGTAGTTTTTCAGAAGAAGGCAGGTTTTGGCCCTAACGGGACGTACCAAAGCTCTTCTAAATATAGATGTAAGATGCATGAGACAAATCCTCACTGAGGGAAATCAGCAGTGTTCCTCTTAAGCCAATGAAGTTAAAGGCATTTACAGAGGTGGAAGATTTTCCTTGTGTTTTCAAACTTTATCAGACTTTGGCAAATATTTGTTACATGCAAAAGCATACTTTTTGCTAATAACATTTTTTCATTTAAAATATAATCGTATAATCATGTAATAACCGCTACTATGACAGGTGCATCTAACAGAAATCATTTGTGTGGTCTGCATGACATAATATACCAGTAAATATCTCATTGTTGATTAAGAAATTAAGAAACAAGTCATCTAAGAAATACGATAGAAGATATTATTAGCTGAAAATAATACAACTCTGAGCTTTAAAATGTTGTACTAGAGCTCTGGAGCTAGAGACAGTCATGTCCTTGTGATATTTCAGTGACAATTTCTATTTTAAGTGTCAAAAACAACTCTGCTATCTGGAGCAAGTAGTGTAGTATTCTCTCCTTTTAATATTCTAATCGTGAGGTGTAAAGTGAAATGGTTGCACAGTGTAATGGTGGTAAAGAAGCTGAGTGTCAATGAGACGGGAAAGGTGACAGACACGGAATGAGTCCCCAAGGTGCTCTCCAAGTGCATTGGATAAAGATTCCCCTGGGAAATTTTTCTCATTAGTTCTCAGACACAGTTCAGTAATTCAATAGCACCAGGTTACCATTAGTCACAAGACCAAAATATGTTACTTTCCATGCTTTAGCTCCTTGATTTGTATATGTCATTTTATGAGTGAAAATTAGGAGATTGCCTATCATTCAAAGCAAGTTGGTATGTTGTTTACATACCTGAGTATGATCCGTGACACGAAGACTCTGACAATTCTGTTACAAAAGGACACACAAATTAAAAGAACATAGATACTTTTTTGATATTTTAAACTGCATTAATGAGTGATTGCACTGTACAAACACAGCAGAGACATTACAGATTGATTTTTTACATTAGTACCTGAAAAATTAATTATAGTTTGAGAGGCAAACCTGAAATTATCAACAAGTAAAATGTCAAAAAACTCAGATTGTTTCTGTGGATATTGCCAGGTTAAAATAATTTTCTTGAGCTTGAAGATGAAACGTGTATGCATTCAGTTAATATGATGGAGGAAAAGTAGCTAAAAACTTTGATGGTTAGCTAATTTTATGTGTAATTACTCTGTGAAAATGTTAAACTGAATAGGTTATTCTCGACTTTTTTTTTTTCTATGCAATAAAAAATGTACTTACTTCTATGCTATCAAAGTTAACTGCACTCCCACTCAGCACTCGAAGGGATAATGGCTGGAGGTGTTGTCTATCTCATTACCCACCAGGGTGGAAAGAAAGGAGTATCCATCCCCAGTGGTCATTTAAATCCTCATTGTTACATTAAAAAAATTAGTGATGAAATCCAGAAAACATGAAAATTAGGCACACAAACAAGAACAAGCTATTTTATGTTTTACCCATGCAAATTGAGGAGTAGTTTACCATATTATGTGTAAGTGTATGTATTCCAGAATGCTTTCACTCCTGATTAATGTATTTAGCACTCGTCATCACTGCACCTTGCACTCATATTTAAGAGACAGTAGCTACAGATAATTACTCTGCCTAAAATAGTTCAGAAAAGTACAGACATTTTAGCTTTTCAAAAGTAGTGATACATTCCCTAGAAGCTTTTCCTTTTTACTTGCTTTTGTTTCGTGGAGAGTAGGGTTGTTTTTTTTTCCCCCTACTCCTAAACAGTGTACAATATTTAATGTGAGAAACAAAAAATGTTTGCAAATTATTGTCTGTTTTGAACAAAAAAGTACTGAAATTTGTTGGTCAATAGGTGCTTCGTTTTCAATCCGTCATCCTGGGAGAGCTTAACCTTTTATTGCAGTCAGATCAAAATCATGCATTTATTTAGCCTACAGAATCAACCTATTAGTAAATTCCTTTACAACAGGATTATACCCCCAACAAAATTACATCTTGTGCTGTAAATAGGTTTCACTCTTTTATGACCAGATTCTGTGATTTGCTTACCTTTGTACTGCAGAAAGGCCGTATGTTAAGTGTCATGGTATCTATGCCAAATAAATCATCGAGAGCCATTTCCTATTAATCATACTCATGTATGTTATTGCACTGAAGTTGGATGTTTTGCTCTCATGATTAAGGTGAGAATAGTTGTACCCTTATTCAGACTTCAGAATGACAGTTTTCTAGAAGTGTGGACTCACTTGTATCATGTATATTATTTTCCTTAAAGCTTTGTGCTGCAGCCTCCAAATGATGCTATTTTATTGTAAATGTTTCTCTAACTCTTTAGCACCAAGCTAATTCCAGACTAATGATCAGGCTCCAAATAAATATGTCGAATACTTACAGTATTATTTATGTGCGATACACAAGCTCATCACTGACTTATGAATTGTAAATATTTATAAGTGGCTCATATTAAAGTAGTTGTCAACTGCAGCTACAGCACTTCACCTTCTGTCACTCCCAGGTATCAAGGGGGCTGATTCAATCACTCTCTTGTCAGGCTACCTTTCTTCTCCTGAATACCCAAATCCCTAAACACAACAAAATATAAATGAATGAAAAGTGCTAATGATGCATCATTATCAAGAGGTATCAAGTTTTTTAAGGTCCTTTGCTGACTAAATTTTAAATTAGCACAATTATTCAGAGCATTCCCCAAGGCACCATTCATTATGCTTAGCTGCTGAGCTGAGGAACACTGCAAACGAAATATATATTACTGTCCACATGTCTGTCTGCTTTCCAGTAGCAGGAACATATATAATATCTCCCAGAAAGTGCAAGACTCAGAATTCATCATATAAAACATGGTTTTGGTACTGAACAAAATACAAGTTTGCATATATCTTAGCACTGATGATCATACTACATTTTTATTAGTGGTCTATTTCCTAAAAATTATCTATTATCTTTAAAGATCCCAAATAACACAGAGAGAAGCTTACAGACTGAGTACTTTTATTTAAACTGTTGTTTCATCTACTTCCTTATGCAGCAATTTTAATTTCAAGTGAAATACAAGGGTTGTTGGAGCTGGGAGCCAGGCTGTCTCAAAAACTAAGACTCCCAGAAGCTTACAGTGCACCGTGGATTCATTTTTCCTTTGGCACTGTGATCAGTAAGCGTGCCGGAGTGAACACTTGACTAAGGTATTGGCCAGCCTGAATCTAATTTTAGAGTTCCTGGAGTTCCTTTTATTAATGACCTCTGTTGCATCTATCATCTATGTTAAGTCAAAATTTACTTTTGGCATGGAGCAAACGAAAAATCTGAACCCCTTACTCTTTAGGATGTCTAACATTTTTCTGAAGAATAAGAAAGATAATGTAGAAATGACCGTTTCTCCTTGGACTGTCCACAAAGTAGATCAGTTTGATGCAGCAGGCAATATGCATGGTTTTATTCCTCATAAAACACTGCTTGTATTTTTTAGAAGAATAACAAAACAATCATCCTTTATCCCCACACTACAAGTTAATAAGAAAAGGGGGAAAATGTGTGACTGCCTCCATGCAAGTGATACACATACGGGCTGACCGAACTACAAAGTTGAAAGCTCCCCTAGTATAACCTAGTGCCCGTTCATCCTCTCACAGAGGAAAATGGGTACATTCGCAGGAGAAAATTATTCCTTTATGTATCTAGCTGTGAAGTCCTGAGTTGCTTTCTTAGCCCAATGACATCATCACATACAAGCTGGGCCCCACTGCACAGATGTGCTTTCATGTGCGATGATATCACTTTCGCTAAAACACTAAAGGCATGACTTTCAAGCAGTTTTAAAATTCAGATCAGTTCTGCTCATATTTAATCTAGACATGTTGGTTTAACACCAAGCCAAGCCAGACCTTTTAATGTTCAGTGGCCATGATATAAAATTCTTCACTGCGTTGCACCAATAAATTCAGAAGTGCAGTGTAATTTGCTATAGTCACAGTGACCGTTGTGAAATTTAAACGTGAGTTTAAAGTTCTTTCTGTCCTAAAGTTTGTTTTGTGTTCAATACTCTAAGGCTTTGGACAATAAGCACGGTCATTTTTTTTTCCCCAGAACAATTAACCATGAAGGCAGGATAACTTATTACTGTTTGTTTTGTTCGAGTTAACACTAGATTAAAGGTAAGCTGCAAAACGTTATCAGACTCTTCCCAAATTAGGAACAGTTTCATTGTGGAGTTATTTAGGAGTTGTTTAAAATAAACAATGAAAAGAAAGTGCCACTTGACACTGACAGCAAGTATCTCTGTTCATTTTGCATTGTCAATAGCTCCAGTGGTAGCACAATTCTTTTGACAGCTAAAAGCAGATGTGTGGGTTAAGTATGGGAGCAATTCAAATGTCCATAGTAAACTGCAGGGGGGCAGAGAGAGCTCAGAGAGCAGCAGCTTTAAAGTAATTGACTAATACAGTAAGGATATTAAAGTCATTTAGTGCCAAAAGGGAACACACTGATCCTTGACCCTGAGCCACTTTGGAGTAATCTAGTATTCAATCCAGCGTGTAATGACTGCCAGGCCTGTCAATCCTCCGGGCTCTCCAGTCAAATGCCTGTGGCTACTATTGGCTTATGGTAAAAGGACAAAAATGCAAGGAAATGCCTCTCAATCAGGCTATGATGTGATAATGTTATTGCTCCAATGTATTCTATATTGTCCCTGCATAGTTTAATCTGTTGAGATCCATGTCAAAAATTGCCCTTGTTCCCCAGAGGTCTTTACTCAACCTTTTAGCAATACAAGTGGATTTGAAAGGAGAGGGGTAACTCACTTGATGAATTGTTTCCAGTTAATATAAAAAATAAGAGGTCAACTGTGGCTTAAAGGCTAACTGTGGAAGGTATAAATTAGAATAAGTGTGCTAGTAATCTGATTAGTAGAGGCTTGATCTTCATTTACCCCAGTGGGTAAAATATTTTACAATAAATAATATTGACACAGAAATTTATTTACATGAGTGAGACAATTCCTACTAAGTTTATGTGCTGAAAGGACTTTAATCTAGGAAGCAATAAGAACAAAGGGCTCCCTTGCTTCTGTCACTTTTTGTCCTTAAAAATTCTACAACTACTGGGAATCTTGTGCTTTAAATTAGGCACCTCGCATTTGAAAAATATAATTATTGCTACAGGCTGAGTAGTCCACTTGAGCTTGAAAGAAGGAAATTGCCATTTTTGTTATTTTGATTTTGCTAATTAAAACAGGGAAAACTGACCCACATAGATTCTCTAAAGTTAAAAAGTCAAAATGGGGTAATAATTATGCAAATTTCAATGCTTTGCTGTGAAAAGTATCTTTATATTTCATTATGCAATCTCCACTATTTCCCAATCCTACTTTCCATGTGCTGTACATAAACTTAGGGAAGAGAGAAGCTCAGGTAATAGTGATGCTCCCATTATTTTTAGAAACAGTGAGGTTATATAACAGGCACTTTGCCTAATTTTGTACTATATGCTTCCAAAAAGCTATCCACAGGGAAGACACTGTACAACAAGGAAGGAAAGAGAGAATGTCTCCTGAGAAATATCTTGCTTATAACTTTGAAATAACTTCAGTGTCAAAAACAAATGACTTTCTCCAAAATTCTGCCTGTCCTCTCTCAGTTCAGTGCCCCAAAGTCATTATTCAATGTAAGATTCTATTTATAAAACCATTTTCCAGCCTGTACATACTCTTTACACTTGAAAAATTATGATTTTGTGGACAGTTTTAGGGGGTGAATCAGAGAGGGAGGAAAATTATCCTTTTGTGTTCACTGAATTCCCAGGCTACTATAGTGAAAGCACATGCAATGCAAACTGTGATCCCATCAGGAGACAGCTGGCAGTATTCCAGTGGATCTCATCATAAGCAGTTTTATCACAAGCTGGGGTTTTCAAAGGAAAAAAAAAGTGTCTACAAGCAAGTTAACTCAAAGCAGAATATGATCAAACTGTCATGTTAGTGCCCTATAATAGAGCAATTAGTGAACTTCCATGCCACATAAATGGTTATAGCCCATAGTTTGGCAAAACAGGCATTTAGCTCTTTTGGGGTTGATAAGAACCAGTTCACTCTGTACTTGGAGCTCATGGTACTGCGGTGACAGAACAAAAAACTGGGCTCACCACTGCTGTCTTTTGCCCACCAAATGTTGCCTCTTTGAGGGCCCACTCACACCACTTTTCCTCCCTTTTAGCAGTGTCCGCCTGTGAACAACACTAACTAGATTAGTGTAGTACATGAAGAATACTTCAGTCGGGGTAAGCTATCTAATTAAATGAACAGTCCTAATTTACACCAGTAAAAAGATCTGTCCTCGTATGAATGGGACTGATGAAACCAAATATATACTTTTAAGGCCTTGCTTGCTCTGCTCAGGGGTGAGCAAGGCTGTGTCCTGCACCACTGGGCACCCCGCAGAATTCAGGTCCTCCTCACTCACAGGCAACAATTTGGAGCTGATCACCCTGGAGAACAAACAGGGCTTTACCAGGACCTCACCAGGTCTTTCCAACCTTGGTGGAGCAAGTGAAGGAATAGGGAGCACTGACTAACCCATGCAAAAGATGCTTGAAGCACTGCTTCCCTCCCAGGAGGGAAGGGAACATATGGTTACTGTTATCCATCTGCCATTGAGGGCAGTGGAGAGTGAAAAGCCCCATCCTTTCAAGATGCCTCCTGCTGTGTCAGTAGGAGCTGAAGTATACAACACAAGGTACAGACTAATAGGGGACAGAAGTGATTTAAGCCACCCCCACATCTCTTTAACCACTGACACAAGTGCACAACAGTGTCTTGTGGCATGATACACCCACTGCCAGGCAGCTGCCTCCCTTTCTCCCTCCTCTTCCCCTCTACAACACCTGTAAGGGTTGGTACTCTTGATCTTCTTCCATCCTCACGAACAGTGACATTTTGCCCTTCACCATATCTCCATTGACATCAGAGGAAGTAGAGGGAGTAGGATTTCTTCCACAGCTTCTCCGTCTGAGTGGGGACTGAGAAAATCCCCTTCCTTTCACAATGTTTGATGAAGAAATCAGCGGAACAATAATCAAGTTTTCATGACTCCTCGTCGCTTGCCTTCCAAAAGAACCAAGTGTCAGATATCCACACAGAAATATAGGACCCTCATTTTTAAAAGGGTGAGGTTGTGAGATGGGGAAGGAATCACTTAGAAAAAATGTGGAGGACCTTTGCTTTAACATCACAGAGTAAATGTAGTTAGGTATGAAAATCCATATTTTGGTGAAAACTCTGTTCCAATGGCCTTTTTCACTAGCACCTTACTATCATGACATCAGTTCCTTGACCATTTTCCTAGCTCTAAAAGGGCCTGGAGGGCCTGAAAGGTATGCAGAATGATGTTTTTTAGAGCTATGATGTTTCATGAGGTACATTTTTAAATTAAAAGGGAGGGGAACTTTTAGAAAATGTAAGAAAATTTCTACTGTTACTTAAGCTACTTGAAACCAGAAATGCCTTAGAGCTAATAGGTCAGGCTTTGCTGGGGTTACCACAAGCCATTCCAAAACGCAGGTACCTAAGCTCTAATACACCTTCTTTTGTGTCACTTCCAGGATGATTGTGTTTTTATTTAAATTCCAGACTTTAAGTGCAAGTCTAAAAGCCACCTGGACCCCTAAGGGTCTGGATGTTTTTTAAGTGAATCTGTAGTCATGCCCCCTGCTGTCTGCCTCTTATTAAATTAGTGTCGCTTTGCATGCTATGAGAAGAGGAAGCTTGTCTTATATATCCCCTTTTAGATGCATTTGAAACCATTAGTACCATTTTGTAAACAGATTTTGAAATGACAGTGCAATCTTTTCAAAGCAAGGCTTCAAATACAGACACATACACACACTCACACAAATGCATGTATGCACGCATGCCACTTTTATGACTTTGGAATAAAAATGCAAATGAATTTATTAGCTTAAGCATGGCACCAAATAGAAATTTATGCACATACATTTAAAAAACAGACCCCTTGAAAATAAAGCAGTTGCAGCCTATTAATTTTCTTCTTTGACAGTTTTTAAAATTCCCCTAAAAAAATGAAACAGCATGAATACTGTCAATATATCACAACAGCCACATTAGGTTTTGTGATATACATCATAATATAAAGAGCACTATTAGAGCACAACCTGGGAACCATTAAATCATTCTAAATCACTGTTACATTCCATTAGTGTCAATGGTGAAACCACATAATAGGCTTTATTACAAACTTCACCTTGGTAGGCCATTGTCTCTAATAACCACTTCTCTATGATGTGGTATCATATCCAGAAATCCAGGGAGATAATAAAGGCTCCCTTATTTCTTTTTTATTGGATGGGTAAAGTTAAATTTAGCTGTAAGTAAAAAAAAAAATCTTGAAGCTTTGTTCACTAACTGTGAGTTGCTGCTATTTGGACAAAAAAAAATTAGGCAGACTTGGGAGAACAGTTTGAAACAAATTTGAATCCTGGTAAATGCTTGAGGCCAAGGTAAGATAGGCAGTCCCAGCAATTACGGTGTCATTTTTGAAATGCAGCTTAGTGCATTTATGCCCTTCTTTACACTTTTGTTCAGATACAAAGCATTGATTATAGAAACATTATAGAAATTAAATCTGTGTTCTCATCTCTTCAACTCCTATATGTGCAGTATCAGAAAGAAAGAGAGAAAGAAAAAAAGCAAGAAAGACTGAAGAAAGACTGAAGAAAAATCAGAAAGAAAGAAAGACAGAAAGAAAGAGGGAGGGAAGAAGTGAGATCTGTTTATGTCAGTGTTTTCTTATATCTTTATGAATTTTTAGAAATACTTCAGGCAAAACTAATGTACATGATTAGTGATCTTTTTTTCCATCACACAGGGCCAAA
Organism: Rhea pennata; assembly: GCF_028389875.1. Lineage (NCBI taxonomy): Eukaryota > Metazoa > Chordata > Aves > Rheiformes > Rheidae > Rhea > Rhea pennata. The sequence goes on from NC_084663.1 coordinate 28,055,272, forward strand.
TTCTGCTCATCACGATGCCTATCACACAGACTGACTTGACATGGTCATTTGGGGTGAGCTCAGAGAACCTCTTGGCTTCAGCCAGCTTGGGATGCTCAGCACACGAGGGTGCAAGTTTTCAAGTTATTGTGGAAAAATCCCAACCATTTGAAATTCAACAGACTTTTGCTATTGCTTTAACTAGGGCAAGAACTCCAGCCTCAACTTTCAAAAGGGCACCTTATATTTCTTGTGAGAACATTTTTGAATTTTGATAAATTAATAAGTCTCCATCATCAAAACATTTCAGCTTAGTTGTGTTGCAGAAGCCGCCTTGTAAGTTTAACTCGCACAATACTGCAGCCTCCCACCTTCATTATTCAGATATTGGTGCGTCTGAAAACATTTCTTACAGTGACGTCTAATATATAGTACCTGTCTTTATAATTCTTTCACGTGAGTTCAGTACAAGAGTTGGAATAACTGGAAGGTAGATGTGAAGAGACAAGTGAATACACTAGCCTCATACCGTAGCTGAGTTAATGAACTGTATCCCCTCGTCCACCTGACTGAGTTCTAGGGGCTGATCGCATTTTGTCTTCAAATTTTTCTGTAGGGTGTTGATTAGGAATGGGTATAAAATAAAAACTGGCACTTACTTTATAAAAAGTAGAAGTCAATTTCAGACTGGTTCAGTTGTTATCAGAAAGAGAATATTCTCAACTAAAATACTCCCAGCAAAATCCTCTCTTAAGCCTCTAAAACTAAGCATTTTTCTTTATTCCACCTGTTCTAGACTTCAGCTAATTTTCGTAACCCAACCTTCAGTTCAACTCCTCCTTTATCCATTATTTCATTCCTTTTCTTCACTGTATCCTGGGTTTTTCTGTATCTCACTCAAATGTTCCTGTTTTAAAATGATGACCCAGTTCACCCTTGGCTGACATTTTCTATAGTCATTTATTACCCTGAAAATCAGGTTAAAATCTGATCATTGATATTTTTTTCCATTTTTGCTTTCACCTTTTCCTTCTAAATGGCAATTTTATGTAGCAGCTGATAGAGTTTGCAAGTGATTTGGTAGCACTTGCAATATGGGGAACAGCAAGGCTTACATTGTTTCCTTACATTGATTCCTGCTAGATTTCAGATACCTACCTTCAAACCTCCACCAGATCACGCTGCCTTTCTCGTTAGAATAATGTTTTACTATGCAAGAAATTTTGTTTTAGAAATATGAATTTGGTTTCTTTGTCTATATGATATGAATTTACCAATATCTCAGGCAAAGTCATCCTGAGAGCTATAGATATCCCAGATCTGCAGTGTGTAATATCTCAAGTTAGAATGTAAAACTCTGAATAGAAGGATAAAAATGATATGAATGATATGATGAAGGCCATAAAAATATGTTGAAGGAAGAAAAAGTGAAAATAGATCTTGATGGCACAGAATGATTTAACCCGAGTGACTGGACCTGAAACCTTTTATATAAGTTAGGGTATCCTGAGTCTTAGCTCACTGTTTTCAGCTGTGGAAGAGCTGGAAGAGCTGGAAGAATGGTTGGAAGAGGGGTGGAAAAGGGGAGAGGAAGTGAAAAATCTCAAAAGACAAGAAAGTTATAAAATACCTTCGATCTTTTGGCTACTTTTATCAAATTCTAATTCTCCTTCCATAGTGCTTGTTTACTGTTTGGCACAGCAGAAACAAGACCTGTTCTCAAAGTCAGCATTATATATCCTGCCATTATGTCTCCCTCATAACTTGAGGGAGATGCTAATTGTTCATCCAATTTTCTAAAATGAGCCATAATGAGGGGTTAACTAGACAGTCACGTGAATGATAATGAATAAAGTGTATATATATATATATATATGTATATAGGAACAACATTTTCCCACCAGGTTTTCGAGGGGCTAAAAAGAGAGCAAATGTACTCACTTTGCTTTATTTTTTCACAGCTGAAGAAAGCTTTTTAGCTAAAATATTACCCTTGACCTTGTTTTCTATTTCCATTGCACATTTTATTTCTTTGTTATGATTGTTTGCAATGCCATTGGTGTTGACAAAGACATGAGCAAATTCTTCATGCTGTTTGAACAATGTAACAATGTAACCTATGTAAGGTTGGGCTCCTTACCTTTATATTCCTGCTTTTTTTTCTCTCTTTCACTATTGAAATTGATATAGTCTAGGCTGTTAAATATTTTGAGACTCATTTTGGGTTGTGTGGCACATTTAAGCCTGATACAAAAGAAATAGTGACAGTGTGCTTAGCCTTGGCTTTAAATTTCCTATGGTGTTAACTTGGCACCTGAGGCAACTCTCCCCTTCTGAGAAGTGTCAAAATATATCATGTGTTAGCATCAAACTTAAAATAAATTCATTAGTAATTTTAAGAAAGAGCTGACTCAATGCTTCAAATGATTAACACAGAGCACTAGCTGGAGCTTGTTACCATGCAGAGTATCCAGTTTAAACACCATGCTCAAGCAAGGGGAAGCCAGATAAGGAAAATAGCTTTAGTTTTCTCAATTCATTTTTTTCTTCAGTGTTGTGATGTAATTTGATCCTTTGGAGGGAAATGCTGGACAGACTTGTTCTTTGCAGGTCAGGTCATATTCCCTCTTTTCCTTTTTCCTCCTTCTGCCAAAATGTAGCCACTGATAAGTGTGTGTGACTGATATATCAATCCCTGCTCATTACATGTAGGAGCGGCAAGGAATGGTCTCTGCAACATGCGAGTTCATCCAGGATGAGGACTATGGGTGCTGAGTGTCTCCTGCTATTGCCCCTGGTGACAAAATACTGCTTAGGCTCTGACTGATGAACATACACATTCATTAGCATCCTTCTCCTATGTTCTTCTGTTTTCTGGTTGTTTGTCATATAAAGGATATAATCCTTGGTTGAAATAGAGCCACTTTTTCTTCTCTCATGTTCTCTACCTTCTTTCCACTCTCCTACAGAGCATTGCTCAGAGAATGGCCTGTATTCAGAGAATACACTGTGGATCTGTCTTTAAAGCAAGTTAAAATAATTCTGATTCAAATGTGGTTCAAGTCAGCAAATTGGGCTGGATCAAAATGGATATCGGACTGAAAAAGCATGAAATGAAACTATTTGTTTCTTTTTCCCTGGGTTTCACTAACCGTACTCTAAGCAAGGCTGAGGATCTTTGCTCTTGTTTTTTTGTTTGCGGTAGCTAAAAAATCACCTGCATTCTGTTCTGTATCTAGCATGCTGGCTTGTCAGACGAAGGAATTTAAAAAAAAGGAATGGTCTCTTCATAAATTAGTACATGATAGTGTGTCCTGTAGAGCACAGGCCAAGAAAAGAACAGTAAGATTTTAATAAAGGATCTTTACTGAAATATTTGAGAGCTTGGTGTGTTATGAAATATATGCAAGCATTTGGTGCTGCTTGGTTTATAATGCCCTGAAGCAAGTTGTAAGTCTTATCAGCATCTGGGAAGATCAGAACTTTCCGTTTGGGTTTTGATTAATCAAATATATTATGGAATCTTTGCTATGCCTGATTTTTGAGAGAGTCTATTTTTGATATTAATATGTCTCTACAGATTAGATACAGATCAGTTGTTTCATGAAAATAATTCTCTTATCTTTTATCCCTTGTACAAAAAAAATGTTTTTTAAAATAAAAACCATCAGATAAATATTTAAACACAGATTTCCTTCATGTGGGTGTCTCTTCCATGCTATTTCACTTGTAAGTCTTTGTACAAACGAGACACTTTGAAATGTAGGACATTTAAGAGTCTCTAACTTTTGAAACAATCACTCGAGGCCTAAAGACTGCTTCCTAGAAGGAGACAGCCAGTAGTATTTCATTCAGCTTCTTTATGACTGTGTGTTAGAAGCCTGGGTGTTAAACCACGAATCTCATCCTATTAACCCAGTCATATAACCTTGAGCTATCCAGACTTCCAGATGACAACACACAGTACCTGTAACATGTATATCAGCCATGGTGTTAGCTTTTTATCAGATGCAATTAATGTTTGAAAGTACCTGCATTAAACAGACAAGTATGCATAGTTTGACTCAAAAGCATCTACAGTAAATTTTTTTTTGATGTTAAAATAATAACATCAGTCACTTCTACCACTGTATTAAGTGTCTGTCAGTAATTACATTATAATCCTCTTTTATCCCTATGGATAGGGCTAATGAACTATTTTTTTTATTTCACTAAACTGCAGAAAATTGATGTTTCAATGTTATAAATGTGCATATCAAAAAAGACTATCAAAATGAGTGCTCTCAAGTATTTTTCTGCTCTCTGTGGTTATTCATGATAGCTCAATAATTTATTTGTTTTAAAAAAGGAATTTGTACACAAATGACTCGTTAGATAAAAATGAGCATTTAAAATTATTTAATATTTTAACTTAAAGAAGGACACAGCTTTTCTCTTTAGAAAGCAGATTTATTATGCAAAGAGAATACTTTTGAGCAAATTGTCAAAAATCTTTACTACACAGGCTAGAGGTCCAATCCTGTCAGCTACTGAGCAGTCTGAGCTCCAGATGAAGTTGGCAGGAGGGGACACAGCACCTCCCAGCATCAAGTCCATAATATGTAGGCACAGCAACTACTTTGATACCAGCGACCTTAAACGTTTTGGTCTATGGTGTCAATGATCCGTGAACTGAGACAGATTTACTGTACACAAGCGACAGCAGCAGTTTAAGAAGAACAAGTAAAGAAGTAGTGTCAGCCTTCATTTTGACTCTCCTTGTTCATGACATGTACTTTAAGCCCTGGGTTTATTTCTGTACCAAAAACTCTCTGTTTATCTGTTTTTTTTCTCATGTGTTTCCATGTGTATAACCAAACTTTGCAAAATTTTGTTCCCAGAAAGTAATATTTTTGATGAGTAAACATTCTCTATTTTAATAAATATAGTAATTGTACAGAGAGATTTTCAAGGTCAGTATTACCCCCCCCACACACACACACACTGCCTGAACATTTATAGGAGTATATTTTTGATGTACACGTGGCCTGAGGCTTCTGGATCTGTTGTGCTACGTCCCACTTCTGTGCATACAGAGGAGACTAGCAACCTAGGAGAGCGGTTCAGCACCCTGGATCTTCAGTCCACAGCCTGGTCTACGGCCCAGAAAGTATTAGACCTACTCCTCTCTTCTTGTCCTACGCTCCTCTTTTCCATGCCCTGCCTCTTACAGGTTCCTTCCCCTTTTTCTTTGACTCTTGAGCACAACACATGCCAGCCATTTTCATCGCCTTTCGGTGAGCAGAGAGCTTTCTACGAGGATGGGAGCTTAGCTCCAGCCATGTTACGGTGCCCTTGCTCCCCAGGGGATGTGGGAGTGGCGCAAGCAGGCTTTCACACATAGTCGGATGGGGCCACTTTTGTGCAGAGCTCCCCTTGAACTCAGCAGTATTTCTCTATTTGGAGCGCCTGCAGGTCTGGGCTCATTCCTGCAGAGCACCAAAAGCTGCACTGAGGAGGGCAAGCTGATGAAGGTAAAACATCCCTATTCCCGTCTGAGCCTGACCTCCACACCCTTCTCCTGATTCTTCCCCTTGCTACTATCCTGGTTTTTTTCTCACCCCCCTCATCTACGCACAAACACGACACGCACATGCATACAGAGACTCACGGTGCCATGTAAATGAGTGGATTGCCTGGAGGTAAATGGCTGCTCATACAGCATTTTTTTGAGATATTGTTAGTGGTTTTCAGTGTACATATTGTAAACTCATGTTTATGTAGGAAACAAACATACATATGCATATTTATTTTCTGTGTGCTGAAAAAAACAGATAATTTTGTGACATGGAGTTGGCAGACAGATAAACAGCCCCAATTTAAAAATACATAAGATGATGAGTAGGGTTTCAGGAATGAGCCATAGTTTATCTTGTTAATTTTTCCTGTGTCTGAGTACTGATGAAAGGAACCGTGCCAGAACTCAAGGATATGATGAATAAGAAAGCGCAAAATGACAACCAAAGGCCCTGGTGACCACAAAACAAGCTACAGTTTGTCCCCTAGAGAGAGACAGTGATGGGTTGAACTTGCCATTAGAGGGAAGATTAAGTGTCCTTGGTTCCTCAGTTAGTTAATTATACACTCATATCTTCCCAGTATATCACATAAACCAGGCATTTTGCTTTTGAATATCTGTATACTGACTACTTGGATTGCTTATTGGTTATTTCTCTTGACAACTCAAACCTGAACATTAAATCCCATTGGCAACAACTATCTGTCAAGAGCAAAAAAAAAAAAAAAAAAAAAAAAAATAAGATTTGTGTATTTAGTTTTCATTATAGAAGTGCTTGTAGTTGAAAAAATATGTACCTGTCAAGTTTTCGACATCTCGCTGGGGATGCAAGCAATGCTGTTGTGATTTCAAAACCTGGCTGACAAATTCACGTTCCAGTAGTAAAGACAAATCAAGGTTTTTTTCCTTTTTTTTTCCTCTTTTTGCTTTTTTCACCGCTTTGACAGTCATACATAACAATTTGAGACCTAAGTGGCACTTTGATGCACTATTCCATTATTAAGTGGTATAGTCACTATAGAATAGATGACGGGCCTGTACTCAAGGCATTGTGAATTAAACAGCTTTCAACAATGGGGAAAATTGAATGGCCTAAAGAATTCTGAAACATAAAAAAATAGTGATTAAAAATGTGTTTCAGAATCAGCAAGGCATATAATTTAAAATAATGTCAGGTACTGAAATTCAAACTACAGAAAACAAAGTATATTTTAGAAGAATCTTTAAAGTTAAGAGGAAACATTAAATAATTAGCAAACATCACTAAACCCACAATTACTAAATTTAAATATGACTCCTTGATGAATCTTAGAAAATTAGCATGACATAAAAAATCTTGCCTAAATTTTAAGATATGAGGACATAAAGGCTATTTTATGTGACAGCACTTTGACATTTTATTAATTGACTAGTTTTGTACTAGCATTTCCTTATTCCTAAAGACAGAGTTTTCAACTAAAGTAACATTGACTTAAAGTACTTAAATTAATTCTTTTGTCAATAACCCTACAGCTAATCAATACACCTGAAATTAAACAACAGTTTTTGGCCAGAAGGCATGTTAATCCTTGGTCTCTTTTTGTTACAATTCATTAATCATTCAGCCACTCCCAATAAAACGATCTCCCTGTTTGAAGCAGAAAGTTTGATACACTAAACAGCCCATGATGGCAAGTAGAATAAGGAAAACCAGAGAAAAGTTTCCAAAATTACATTTTTATTGAGAAAATAAAAATTTAAAAGCTACATTGATAACAATTTATGTCATATTTTTAGTTAATAAAATGTAAGTAGATATTTTTTCCTATTAAGATAAAAAACAAAAATGTAATACTTGTTATACCCCAAAGCATAATTGGTCATATATTATCTTTTGTTTTTAAGATTATTAAAGGCTGAGAAATTACTTTTCAAACATTGATCCAGTGAGATTACAGGGAAAAAAGACACCAAGCAATGAAAATTCTATTAATCCACAAAGTTCTAAAATATTTGCTACAATGCTTATCTCTCTGCAGTTCTGACAACTATATCAAACTGATCTCTATCTCAGAGTAGGATGTGGATTACAATTTCAGCGCTTAGTACTCCAAATCTTTTTTTCTTTATTCTGCACTAGGAAGACAAAATTGAATTATTCCTTTATCCTTTCCGACTAGTAATCCTACAAAGCATGTAAAACCACATTAAGAATATAGTGTACTTTATAAGATGGCATAGGATATAGCTTATACCTGCAGTCAAGCAAAATAAAAATAAAATAAACGTTCTGATTTGGATGTGATATGTTAAAGGATAAAGCTGATTTGGGGGAGTTACTAAAAAAGATTTCATCAATATCCAACTTTTTCATACCAAGGCACTAAAAAAAATGAAATTACAAGAAATAAAATAAGGATTTTCCTAGTTACAATTCCTGGTCCTTCCCTGATTGCAGTAAATTATAAATTATGCAGTCAGTGTAGGCCAACAAAAGAAGACATCTTCAAATCTCAGTCAAAGGTAATTACTTAAGTCGGCTGAATGTTCCCTTTTCATAGAGTGTGATCTCTCTTTGACAGCTCACACTGACAGATGACCTTCTCAGCAACGTTCTTATCCTTCGGATCATGAGCAGTGTGCCTCTCTCCCTGAATATCTCTATATATTTGTGACACTAAGCTTTCAAATACAGCTATTGACAAATCAGAACATCAGTCTAAGTGCTGGTCTTCCTATCACTCACAATAAAGTAGCTATCACTTGTGGTGTTGTAGAGCAAGCACATCTCTGAAAAATGAGTTCTCACCAAGTGCTAATTTGACACAGCTCGCTTGCCTTCCCATAATTGCTCTGTCATTGTCAGTTGGCAGTTCGGGCTCATTCCTGGAAGCTGTGCCGTACAATTGGATACAATTACTCCCATTTACCACCACTATTATGCCACTGATGTTGCCCAGTCCGCATATTGACATGCCTCATTAAACCTGGATGCAGGCCATTAATGAACATTGTTAGCATTTCTCTTAAACTTTTTGCCTCTAATAAACAGTCAGTGTTCCATGAAGGAGCACTGCCATCCTTGTGATATGATATTTATTATCTTATGGGGGAAGGGGACTCTGCAAATGGAAACTATCCAGATGCTGTGAGAGAGATATATGGTTAGATCAGTGGAGAATAGCCCTGATCAGTAGGACCTTTTCCATCAGGGGCATCCTACCATTAACCAAGTGACCTCTTCTATCCAAAAGAAGACAGGAAGGATAAACACGATAACCTCAGTGTGGCCCAATCGCGGCAGGTTTCTCAAGGTTGCCCCAGCTTCAGCGGCTCACCTTAACCCTCTCCTACCCCCAGGTGGTGCTGTGTGACACAGTAAAGAGGATTTTGCCCTGGGTCCTCAATCCATTATGTCCAGCTACTTCAACGTGCATTTTTATTCAGAGATAATTATGTGTTGATCAGAGAAGTCAGCGGCTGTCACCCATATGGCAGGCACACCTGCAGTGTGACATAGGTGGTAACGATGGCATGCTCTTGAGCTGTCATGACAGGGACAGGGACTTTATTATGTATATGTCACCATTTCTCTTAGGGAAATTATCCTTTTCCGCACAATGACAATAACGAACCTTACAACACTTTCATAAACCCTGTTCCCAGGTCCTTTTCTTGACCTTCATTAAAACTCCACATAGCAAATTCGATGCTTTATGAACTAAATGCAAACTTCCCAAGAAAACAGAGGAGAGCTTTTGGCATTTCTTTTTACAGCTTTACGTCATGTGGCTCATCCCAACAGACAGTCAACAACCCTGCAGAGTACATCCCACACACATACACAGTATGATGACTACATGCAGAAGGACTAGCTTTTAAGTGTGAGAAATTTGGCCAGATTTTAGAGAAGTACACACTGAAAACCAAGTTTCTAGGAGAAATTTTGCATCTTTGACAATTAAAGGTAACTCTTCTGTCCAATATAAAACCCAGAGAAATACATTCCCTCTCTTTTTAGCTTTCTTCACTTCATTCTTTACATACTTCCTTCTGCTGTTTGGTTCATAGCACAACAGAAAGCCTCTACGGAACAGAAACTAAAGAACAGACAGAAAGGCATTTTGTATCCAGAGAGAAGGAAGAAGAAAGTAAGGGAAAGCTATTTCTCTCAGGCATCCGCAAAAGCCATATCTAAGTATCAAAAGGGGAAACCAAAAAACTCCCATAACAACCTTAAAACTTCTATAATTCAGTTTCTTTCTTTCTTTCTTTTTTTAATGTGGCCATTATAATTACAGTGTTCTGAGTTAAAAATTAAAGATCAAGACTTTAGAAAAATGTAAAATAAATCGATGTTGTCAGTGCCTTTTTAACAGCTAGCTACTAAACTTTCAAAAGTTTGCATATGTAGTTTACGTTGACATTCTTCACCTTTGGGTTATCTTTCATATAGATATTAGTCTGTGAGTGCATGTGTGTAATACGCCTACTTGCTATGGTCGTGCTTAACATATTTCTTCCATTTTGAGATATATAAAGCTACTTTCAGCAGCATTATTTCAATAGTAATAGAATACTTCAGAGTAGAAGTCATTTCTTACATGTGAATGCTGTCTGTCTATCTAGAGAGAATTGAGAGACCTAGGGAATTTAGCTTACAATTTACACTTAACTTTAAATGGTTTTAGCAAAAGTAGCTTGCAGAAAAATTGTGAAATTTGGGGCAGTTACAAAACTTATGAACTTTCTTAGTCTCTTTTAAATGTAAATATTGTACTGTTGAAAGTGCTTGTGGGACATATATATGAATTCTGCAATAACATGCCCTTTGGTTCAGCTGTGGTCTAAATAATCATATTGAATGCAAAATTACGTCAAAAATATCTGAAAAATTTAACTGGATGAGCCCATTTGTGTTACTTGGTAGTTTACCGTATTGTTCATGTAGATTTGAATAATTTTCACCACAGTGACCTCAATTTACCTAAAAAAAAAATCAAGACTCTTCAGGAATTTGAAGTTCTTGAATATTTTTCTGATGAATTGAACTTTTTTAATTGATTAACTACGACAATTACAAATAATTTGATTATGATGTTACATTTACAAGCTGAAACATACAACAATTCATTAGCCACTAAGGTACTGCTTCCTGTTGATATCCTGGTCAATATTTTAAGAGGCTGTAGAAGTATTGCATTCCCACTGGAGACAAGCAAAGAAGCAGTGTGTCACAGGCAACTGAAAATTCATGAAAATGTAGGTCACCCCAAAATAATTGCTATGATTGAATCTGTTCTAGATATTGAAGGTAACCACTCTGGGCAGCAAAAAAAAAAAAAAAAAAAAAAAAAAAAAATTAAATAAGAGTGGCGAAATCTCTGTTTCCATGCAAAAAATAGCATCACAGATAGCCCACTGCTATCTACTAGTGGAGTGGCGTATATTACACTACCCAAAATAGCTACATAATTGCCCGATAGATAAATACAGTCCTTCATTTTCCATTCAAATACTAACCCAACCCAACTCTATTTAATTCATGAGAACTAATCAGATTGCAGAATAGAATTATGCAATTGCTGAAGGTATGATTTTTACATATATGATAAGGTTGTACATATAGCTTCTTAAGTACCTCATACATGAATGCAGTATAAAAAATGGGGAGGCAGTATTATTTATTTTGTAACACATTTTTTTCTAAGTTTTTTTTTGAGATGAGAATAGAATATTTGCTATTGAGAAGGCGAAGGTTTCTGACTTGTGATGATATAATTCTTCCTATTCTGAATCTGGTCACCATCTTTCAGTTTATGTTAGGAAAAGAAACTCTAAGGTGAGGTAAGGTACCAAAAAATAATGAAATTATTTGTATTTTTCTTCTCTTCCTACCTAAATAGCAACATATGGCATTACAAGAGCCTTCTGGGTCGCTGGGTCCTGTCTCACATATAGCAGTCCATGACAGAAGATAATCCAATAGAATCCTTCTACTTTACCTTTTCCTGTGAGCTGCACAACACCCATCTATCTCCTAAGCAGCTATAAGCTGGCTAGTGCAAAAACAAGCTAAAAACCTCAGAACTTTGGAGTTTTAAAAGAAAAGAGGAGGAGTAATCAAGCATATCATCACTCCTTTGGACTCCTGGTAGGAAGCTTGTTTTGTAGTCCTAGGTAGTAAATCCATGTGAGAAACTGCTGTATAAATATTATGATATATATTTTTTCTATGGTTGCACCAGGATAGCTTCATCTGAATAGCTGCAGACATTTTATATACATCAGCTTCCATATATCCACACACTATGTTGCAGAAATTGCTGATGAACAGCTTCAGAAGGATCAAATAAAAGGAAGAGGAAAGGAGTTAATGATTCATTGCCAAGGCGTTCTTATATTGTTGTCCCATGTTGGTAAAAAATTTCATAAAGGGAAAGGAAAGAATACTGACAATGCTGTCATTGTATATATGAAGACTTCCATGCAGTCCCTGTACTTAGAATTTCATTTGAAATCAGTGGCAGCTCCAAACAGCCTAACCTTACAGAAATAAGTGATGTAGAGGTTAAGAATGCTTATTGGAACTATATCCTACTAACTCATACTGATTGATTTTACAGGCAATAGCGTGAAAGAAACTCTATAACTCTGTCTTCTGCTACCAGGGAGAACAGGCTAGCACAGGTTGTTCTGCTGTTGAGCTATCTTCAACACAAAGCAATATTACAAACAAAAAACATGTACCTTCATCCAGATTCTCTCTGCTGTTTGTTCTGCCCTTGTAGCCTCGTACTTTTTTTCCAGATAAAGTCTATTAGGGATAGCAGCTTCAGTCTCCCAAACAGTGTGTTACACACTTAATTGGGAACTTCTAAATCAGACAACAGGAAGACCTCAGGGAAAATACCCCAGTTAGTAACCAGCAAAAGGAAAAGAAGTGCTCTTAGAAGTGTCCTTGAGTAACAAGTACAGTGACAGCTAGGCTCCTAGATTTTAAAAGACAATAGATGTTGAAGTCTACTAGCAAGGCTTCAGCTCCTGACATACCAGCTGCTATAAGGAGGATACCAGAGTGGACCACCAACAGTGGCTCAGGGAGCTAATGGAATTGCAATAGAGCAAGACTGTGATTAGGAGGAGCACAGCAGAGAGTTCTGTGTGTTTTAAATCCCTCTACACATATCCTCTTTCTATTCCTCCTGTTCTTTCTTTCAGATTTAGTACAAATGTGTTCCTAAAACAAGAAAAAAATCTACCAGAACAAGAAGCTCTACAGCATATGCTTTCCTCCCTTGACAAAACAAACACCTAGCGTAAAAGATAGGATAGGATAGCATAGCATAGCATAGCATAGCATAGGGTAGAATAGTATAGGATAGAGGCTTATATAAAGGGATTTGGGGGAAGCTGGTGGGAGTAATTTTGAAGAAGTTGGAAAGGAATTAATGTTACTGGTGAGGGAAAAATAGCTAAAAAAAGATTTTTCAGCATGTGGGAAGAGAGCTTCTAAACAAAAAAAATGATCTGCATTTGCATTAGAAGAGGAAGCTGTCAGGTAAAGGGTGATCAGGTAAGGATATGAATCCAGAAATGGGCCAGACTGAGGGCATCTAGCAATAGAGAGAAAAAAATTGAGATTCAGACAGAGTGGACTGGCAGCTCTTAGGAAGGGATTGCTCAGAAGAGCTAGCTGTGTTTTGGTAAAAAGAATGAATATATGAGAGAAACAAAATGCAACTGTGAGCAAGTAAGCATGGATCAGGTGATAGCCACTTGTGAATAGGACTACGTATAATTTGTGAAAGGAAAAAGAGGAAGAGAAAGAGGCAGTAAAGGATAAAATCAGAAAGGAAGAACAGTGAAAGAAAAAAAAGCACCTTTTGGAGACTTCAAATTGGCTTCTCCTTCTTCCATTCTGAAGGGAAGAAACTGAGGGAGACCACCATTTTCTTCTCTCTCTCTCCCATTATTCCACTCCAGAATATTTCCGATATTATACTAATGAACATACTATAAAACCCAAAATAGATAGATCAGCAACTACTATCCCATACTTTGGTTTTGCAATCTAGATAGCATTCAGGAGAACCGTGGCATATTAGGGAATGTGTGCAATCCTAATGCTTAGATGGAGCACCATCTGCCATTCTTCAGCCAGGCTTGACTTCAGAATCCCTCTTTGTCTTTACTTACTACTGACGGTGTCAGAGTAACATATGGCTGTACAGAAAGTAAATATTTTGCAGCCATAACAGTATCAAGCAAGAAAATTAAATATGTATGTGCATAGTTTTCTACAAGTAGTAGCAAACAGTATCTGTCAATCTTTACTCACCTTTTAAAACCTCAGGTGGCAAAGAGTTGGCCCACAAAATGTGTGGGTGAATGTTCCTTTATGCAGAGAAATATTTCCACAAAGAAATGAATGCTTTTTGTTCTGTCTTTCACACTATATGTCATGCTAGATTCCATGTTGCTCAAAGTTGGTGATCCATGACGCAGTCATTTAGAAACCGAGGGCTAATATTTGTGTTGTATAAATAATATGTGTATATTAGGATATTAGTGTGTATGTACTGTACATTTGTATATTGTAAATGCATTAGTGCTTTTGGTATGTGAGATCATTTGGTCAATTTCTTCTAACACCGAGTAGGTACCCACTGTGTAAGTAACCTGATGCTGCCAGAAGGATCAAGCCTGCAGAAACTGGCCTCTCTGTGCTTGAATTCATAGCATCTCAGAGCACAAGCATTTGTGATCATTTTGTCAAAGAATGAAACAGATCTCACTGTTCCCCAAAAGATGAAGGAAGGGTAAAAAGCATTATGACCAATAAGTCTTTAATGTAAAATTTGGGGACAAATCACATTTCCAGCTGCATCCCTTTTGAAACTTTTCTTAGGTAGCAGTGTCTTTATAGTCTTTGCACAGTTTTATTGTTCAGAGTTATGGATGTAATTTATGTCACTGATAGCAAGACTTGAGGGCTTTGATTTTTGAAATGTCTGAACTTTTTGGAAAAAAACACATCAGGATTTTTTTGTTTTTAATACAGAAAAACTACTACTTTTTTTCTAGATGTCCTTAGATACAGTGGAAAAGTTTAGTCAACACATATTGGGGGAAATGCAAGATGGAAAGTTTCTGCCCAAATTGTTAAATTTGTTAAACTCATCAATTGTTTCAAAAGTTTATTAGAAAGGTCATATCTTTAAAATTAGACACTTCAGCAAGTCTTTTAGTAACCTGTAGCTTTAATATAACATGACCAAAATATACTATAACAGCCATATAGAATCACAGAATGGTAAGATTGGAAGGGACCTCTGCAGATGATCTAGTCCAACCCTCAGTGTAGCCTGTACAGGGATTGAACCCACGACCTTGGCATTAGTAGCACCACTCTGTAACCAACTTAGCTAAACCTTATATGAAGAAACTACTTTACATCTTCAAAAAATTTGGTTAAATGATATCAGACATAGACTAAAGTCCAAATTTTACAATTTCTTATGGACAAGCGTAAGTCATTCTCATGGCAGTAGACTTTTGGGCGATCAATCACAGAAATATGAGCTGTAGACACAATGGACCAGATGCTTAACCAGTACAAACTGATAGAGCAGTAAGCATTTTGGACCAGCTGATTAGTCAAACCACAAAGTGAAAATACCAGACTACAGCAAGCATCCAAGTGCGATTCTCTGCAAAACTGCTTCACTGGAGTAAAGTCTTCACCAAATTATGGAGCCATGTGTTTGGATGCTTGAGTTAAGAGGGATTTAGATGGAAAGTGTATACAAGGATATACAATATTGCACTGATTTCCAGCTACAGACTGGATACGAGCTGCCAGGATTTGTGTGACTGTAGTCATCCTGCATCTAGCCCTCAGATGACTCACATCTGGCCAGTATGAACGTCTCTGCCCCAAACTTCTCCAGTGACTTTGAGATTAACACAGGAGAGTTAGTAGGTCTGTGTACTACACTTTGTTACACTGTGTAATACACTTTATTACACTGAATTATTTTACCAAATTTTTTTTCATATTTATTTATATGTATATATATATGTGTGTATATAGCATGAGAAGCCTGGCATGTTAATATGTTTTATAAATTGTTTCATTTACAGTTTAACTTATTCATGTATTTACTTTCACACAGAATTTTGGAACTTCTTTAATAAGCCCATAACTATATAGCAATTGTGAGTTGTTCTGCAATGAAATTACTGTAAATACAGCCAATATCTATTTGAATATCCAACCTAAAGAAATACATTTGTATTTGTATTATGCATTTGTAGTCTCAAGGAAAATATTTTTTAGAAAAAAATAGTAATAATACTGTATTATTTCTTATATATGTTCTCTCATACTTGAGTAACACTCTGGATACATTGCAAATTAAATGACCTCTGCTGAAGGAAAAAAAAAAAAAAAAAAAAAAATTGGAGAGACTTGGAGCCTGAAGCCATAAGATGTTCATCAGAAGAGTCTGAGTCAATAGCTTCTTATTTAGCTTTCAGGAGCATAGTGTCCTCCTAGGTGTATGTACCCTGCTGATCTTAAACAGAGGCCCTATTCATGACCAAAATAACTACACAGGGCAGTGGAGTTTCTGTTGTATTTGGATTTCAAGAGAGGAATGCTGCTATCTGATAATAAATACAACAGAACTTCTTTGTTTCTGCAGACTCTGCAAATTATGAAGGCCTCTGTTACTGATCTGCACAGTGTTATTGTTTAGAGACCTAAAATGAACACTGACTAGTCTTTAACAGCTTCTGTATTTACTTTTCCCTGCAGAGATTCATTTAATTGGCAATGTTCGAGACATTTGTGCCTGATGTTGCATAATTTTTGTTTTCCTGAAACACACCGCGCTGCTCATTTTTGTGAAACAAGTGCTCATTGTCCGAGGCCATAAGTCACTTAAACAAAAATTTGCTTTATGACAGCAGCCCAAATGGTTTACTCAGACAGTACCTGAAGATGGCAGCTCGTGCTTTGCATCGGTCTAACAGCTCCGAGCTTTTTCAGAAGGAAGAATTTTATGCTATATGACAGAAAAAAAAATAAGTCAGCAAAACTTAGGCCTGCAGATAAACCAGTGATTCCTGCAAAGGACCCAATGAGGCTAATAAAGACATATTTTCCAGTCTGTGCATGGATGATAAGCAGACAGTATAGATAAGGCTCTCCATCTAACTGCAGTGTTGTGATTAGCCTTCCAAAAGTTAAGCATCTTCTGCCTGTTTAGATGGCAATTTGATATCTCTCCCCAATCTTCTGGACTTCTGCTACTTCTTCAGAAAGCTGTGGGACTCCTATCAGAGTTTTGCCATACTTGCCAGCTACATGCTGACATTATACAGACGTTATACAGTTACTTGCAGATATATAATACCCATCTAGGTACCCATCTACAAATGAGCTAGTCACCCAAGCATCTACTCACAATCAGCAGAAACACATACTTTCAGGCTATAATCAATGTCTCATTATAGATGCTTAATTTAGGACAGACAAATAGCACTGTAAAAGAACTTCTTACTTTCCTTTGACTCTTAAAAGAGTTTAGATGACTTATTCTGATGATATCAGCATCTGGACAGACGAGTCCCACACTGTCTCTGAAACTGAGAAGACCTTACCATAGTCATCTCTCCTGTTTCTAAGAGTCTCTGTGTTTCTTAGGTCATGCCCCCTCTCAAGTTGTCAAAGTGATGGGGATAATACTAATTGCAAGCCTAACCTCTATGCTGTTATGATACTGTTTTATGAACTTTAATTTGGTAACTATCAACTCACTTTTCTGACACGGATAACTACATACAAATAATTATTCCTATTTTGCTGCTAATCACTGACTCCAAGGGGATACAATGCATCCCACTAATTTGTGCAAATGTGACAATTTAGTGATAGCTGTCTATGTATCTAGTTTTTTCTTTTTTTATACATATATTTGTAACAGGAAGAGAAAGCGTTTTCTTCCTACCTAGACTACCAAGTGCTGCTGCTACTATTTTATAATTTTTAAACCTTACTGCAAATGAATGTTTTACACCTCTATCCTAGTAAGCAGGCAATGACCAGTTCTCTCATTTTACAAACAAGACAACTGAGATGACTGAGCTATCTCAGTTATCTGGGTCTCTGAGATTAGGTCTCAGAGTTGGAATAGATCCTAAATTTCTCATATGATAGATTGAAATGTAAACCATTTTTGGGGGTTTTTGTACTGCTTTTGAAAAACAACTGCCAATTATATGTGTATGACCAAGCTGTCTTTAAGTACTGTTTTGAACTTAGATCAACATTCCCCTTGTGGGGTAGGAATTTCAGCACCTCATTGCTATCTTCTGGACAGCTGCAAACTACAGCATAAATGTAAATTGTTTCCTTCTCTAGAGAGCTGTCTACCTAATGGATAATAGTTCAGGTCTGCTACTTTTCTGATTCTAGTGGTCTAAATCTATGCCATCTTATCTTCATATCCCAATGACAAGCCAAGCAGAAGAAAGAAAGTGTACTCTGATTAGACCATATCATAATCTGTACACATAAAGTGCTTGAACAAAGGTATCATGGTAGCTCTGGTTCTGGTGTGTCACAGGTTTTGCATGTTTGGTTTTAATGCTATTTTTAACTTGTTTTAGTATTTATTTATGTGTGGGTGTGAGGCTTTTATTTAAGATATTCCTTCTACCTATTTAAATTATCAGGAAGTTCTATCATTACCACCCTGAAATCCTCACACCTATACCTCAATTTACTACATACATCTATTCAATATTTTGTTAAAATATTAAATGGTTCAGGTTAAGGCTTACACTTCCTTCTGTAAGTTTCATAGCACTTAGAACATCAAAAATGTGAAATACTAGAAGCTCTCCTGTATAATTAATATATCATGCATTGATTTTTGTGTATTAAAGTACATGGCAATAATCTCAGTTTTCCAATATAATATTGGCATTTGGCACTATGGATGATATGCTCTCATAATGCTCAGTTCCCTTTGGTTCCCTTTTTCTGTCTGGATTTTTCAGTCCTACATTTATTGTAACACTAAGAATAGGCAATGATATCTCCAAGAGTTGGTGTTACATTATTTTAATAATACAGTTAAGTGTTTTTTCATAGAATCACCACAAGCCAAATAAAATTCTCTCTTTGTGAAGCAGTTAGAAGAACAAAGTTTGTTGCTGTAGATGGAATTTTTGGACTTTCCCATAATATAGGTACCAAATATTAATATTAGTAATAACGCTGCCAAACAGAAATATAAAAAAAACCCTTCCTTCTCTGAGAATTCCTTTTATTAAAACACATACTAAGCATGATCTTCACATGCCTCTCACAAATATCCTGCCACTCCTAAAAGGTTTCAGGTTGCTGGATGCCAGATTTGGGGCACTTCATGCCAGAGAGAGTTTTAAACTGAAGCCTTATAGAGAGTGATTAGTTAACATCTTTTTAATGATGAATTAATGAGCAGTAAAAGCACTGTAATTCCAATATGTACAGAACCTTGTGTTCAAAGGCACAGGTTCAGTGAGAGCCGTTCCATAACCTTTGTGGTGCCACTAAAGGCTTGGTTCAGTGCAGTCAACATCCAATCTGTCTTTCAAGGTCAACTACACATGCCAGGCTGGGAAATGAAACAATTACTAACAAATTTTATAGGTATATTCTGTCAAATTTAAAAGGCAATCAGAAGTCTAAATGAAAATTATGCCTGAGGAAAGCACTAAAAAAAAAAAAAAAAAAAAAAAAAAAGGAAAGAAAGGAAGAAATGAGGAAAGATTTTTTTTCCTTCAGATTTCAGTGTGAACTAGGCAATGAAAATATTGATGGAACTAAAAAAGGCATATGGAGGGCACTCCATGCTGTTGGAGGGAAAAACCCACAAAGGAGAGGGCAAGAGTGTTCAGGAAGGATGACATCAGTAATCATCTGGGCTATACTGGCACAGTGAGTGTGAATGATTCATTATACTGTAATTAACTTTTAATTAACTTTACTCTGCTTTACTTATTTTAGAAAATTAAATAAACTTCATTTTATGGCACTCGCTAAACCAATGAGCAGAAGCTAGAGTTCTGCTCTAATTAAAATAAGCAATCTGGCAAAACTGCGTGTAATGCATAATGAAGAAATGTTTCTTTACAATTGGAGCTATTTCTTGTATTTTGTAAAACTCTGAAAGATATTATCCCATTAGCTGCAATACACTGAAGCCTGACAAAATATATTTTCATAGTCTTGCATTTTTCAGAAAAAGCAGAAAAGATTTTTTCTTAAATTACTAAATGATTTCCCAAATCACGAGGTCCATTCATTTTTCATTCTGCTCTTCTTCATGCAATTGTAGCCACACTCAAAGAAATCATAACCACCAGAATAGGAAGCTGAAAAGACCGTATGTAAAGTTGCTGCTTAAAAGATTTGGGTAGAGAGTAAAAAATCTGAAACTGCTGTTAAGAAATTAAGGAAAATTATATTTCTGCCTGTTTTTAGGCTGATTCTCAAATGAAGAATTTCATTCAACAGATCCTTTGAGATCTTCCAAACCTGAGTTTTTCTATGGCAGCAAACTGAGACAGATTCTCAGTTGAAATCATGTCACAATGGTGTAGCTGGAATTTTTGCCACTGACTAGGTGAGCAGGGATGCAAGCCACTAAAACAGGTTGAAACATGGTCTTTTCCTGCTTAAAATAATCTGCTTAATCAAAAACTGAGTTTGTTTCACTGAACCTATGCAATTTTGAAAACGTCATAGAATGACTGAATCCTGGATGAAGCTTCCAAAGAGAAGCCAAAACTAGTCTGTAGTCTGAATCAGGGGGATTAGCCCTCGGCTTTGGATTTCCCAAAAGAGGTCTCCATCTCCAAGCTGTGGGCTGGTATGTCTTTAGCTTGTGAATATTTTTGAAAACTTCGTTTTATTTTCTTTCTTCATCAAAACCTCAAATAAAAATAAAAATAAATTCTCAGTGAAAAGTGAGTTCATGGTTTCAAGCCAGCTACGTGTCTACAGGCAATCTTCTGAATAAATCCTACTGTATGCTAAGAAAAGGACTACAACCTAATTATGACTGTCTTCACTTCACTGTATGATGTTTCGCAAATGATGATAAGAGAAAGCCCCTTCCTTTCCTTTCTAATTCCCCTTCTCAACTAGTTTGTAGGACTCTTTGTTGTTCCAGTTACTTATGATAAACCAGTAATCTGGTATGCCTTTATTCCTACTTTCCTTTTCCCCTTGGGGTGCTGTACTGGTCCCCTCTACAGGCAAAATCAGATGAAACTGTTTTATATGGCTGAGCAAAGTAGATATCTTCTGATTTCCAGCCAAACTAAGATGGAGGTAGAAGGATTATGTGGGAAGAACAAATGATTAAAAGGCAACTTAATAAAGGTAGGGAAGAAAATGGTGTTCTAAAGAGGCAACAGGAATAGGAGAAAAACACATATTTCTGAGAGGTAGGAGCTGATCCAAAAGAAGCTGGCCAAACTGAAAGTAGAACTCATACAGAAGGGAGAAAATTTTGCTGGTAGGGAAGTCCCTGGTTTTCATTTCATTTGCAAGGGAAAAGATGGCAATAATATGTAAAGGAAAAGGTATAAGTTACTAGTGACCTGCTGCTCATTTTCTCTTCAACTTCACTTGAAATCAACTACTCAAAGAGGGAAAATCACAGACTTTAGTAAGTGAAAGAAAAAAATTCAGTCTGCATCTGTATTATTACTGTTCAGTTAGTTATGACATGTTCAGTAAAATAATAAAGAAAATACACTTAAATAATAAGCTTTTTACTTCATATTTCAAAAATTAGTACAAATTGTTATCTCTTTCTACTTTATTATCTGTATATTTCTTCTTCCTAGGTATGTCAGGCTTGAATTTCTGTTTGTCAGCTCTGCATTTCTCTCTGTATTACTCTGATGTATAGACTAACCTGTCAGACCTAACGCAAAGGCCTTGACCCTACTCTCCTTTAAGTCTCTATTCAGGATTTTCTTCTACTATGGCATCTACATAGAAACAGTGGTAGAGAGGTTGTGGTGCAGTTAGGGAGAGCTAATTTTAATTAATTAATCAATTAATTAATGCTTTGGAACATTCAAGTTCTGTAATGGCTCCCTAAGTAACCTCATTATCTTATTTTCATTACCTCCTCTTCTCTATTCCCTTCTTTCTCTTTGTGTCAGATTTGCTTGTTGCATCTTGTTTTAAATTAGATTCTTCAGGGCAGGGACACTGTCAGACCTGGTTTATACAGTAGCAGGCATGTTTGGGCCTCATCCTGACTGGAGCTTTTGGATGCAACTGTAATTAATTATCATTTACAGCTGAGCCATAGTGATGTTAAGTGCCTTGTTCAAGGTGTCAGAGCAAGTCAGCGGCACAGTTACAAATGAAACCCAGATGGCATCTTTCTCTGCTCTAACCACTAGACCACTGCTTGTACTTTGAGACTGTCGCACTGAAATAGATGTTCAAAGATATTATCAAATTATCCCAAGAATAAGGCAGGTATTTTCGATTTCCTTGAGCTTGCC
The DNA here is from genome assembly GCF_028389875.1 of Rhea pennata. NCBI lineage: Eukaryota > Metazoa > Chordata > Aves > Rheiformes > Rheidae > Rhea > Rhea pennata. The sequence continues at coordinate 28,077,377 of NC_084663.1, forward strand.
AAAGAAAAAGGCCTCACATATTTTTTATGTTAAAATACAGACTTTTTTAAATCTATAATTTTAGAAGTGTCTGGATACAGTAAAATGACTTCTTGCCTATTCTCACTAAAATTTCTTCATTCTCTCCAAACAAATTTAAATATAGAGTGGGAATGTGAAAGAATTAAGAAACTGATGAGAATGCAATATAATGGGCCCTGAAGAGAGTTGTAGCTGTAAGCACAGGTATATTGTACTATAGGAATATCATAAGTGCGGTTGCTCTTAGACATATCTTTGCAACATTTGAGACCGTAACCACTCATGCAGGATGTGTCTAATTTAGAATTGATTCTTACATCTTAGTTATCTAGTTCTTCAAATACTTAAAAAGCTTAAAACTATGCAAGCTGTTAAGCTATTCAGAAAAAGAATAGAAAATCTCCATTCTGCAGCTGTAAATTCAGTGTATGAGATAGAAATGTGGTCTTTCAACCACCATGATCAGACCCACTATCACTGCTACTGTCAATAACAAGCTTAAGATTAGTGACATTGCTATAGTGTTTTTACAAATTAGTTGACAAGAGACATGCTTGCCACAGGCATCAACAAATAAGAATATACATGCAAATGAATGTTGCATATGTGCATCTGCATGAATGTCATATAGTGTGGAAGATGGAGCAGAAAAGTTTACAGGCCAAACTACTTCTGAGATATAAATAATATTTAAAAAAGGCTTTCAATCCATTTTTCAGGAAAACTGTAAAGAATATATGCATATGCCTAAGTACCAGCAGATCTTAAATCATAAAATAATGAAGAACCCATCCAGGTAGAAGATATCAAACAAATGCTTATACAAACAAGACTGAGGCACGTGAATAGAATGAATTGTGAAACTAAACTTCAGATCCTGAAATGGTATTGAATGCCCACAACGGCATGGAAACAAACGCGTATATTCAAATTTGCAGTTACAAAAAAGAATCTGTTCAGTGATCTGCGGGTATCTGAACTCACCAAGTACCAGGACCAGGTTTTTGGTCTCACAGTTCCCCAGATACTAATGCTCCTCCACTGTGTACATGGCCAGAATCACTCTGCCCTGCACAGTAGCAATGTTCATGCCTCTTCACTAAGTACTGCACAGCCTTATTCAGTGTGATATATTCTGATACTGACATACCTGGAAGTTAGATATCTGAGGGATTCAAGATAGATATCTAAGGGTGTGTCTACACAAGTGTTTTAGTCCAAATCAGACGCATACTTCTGAAGAGACTCTCCCAGTTATCCCCTCTCAGTGCACTTCGGTTTGCATAATGGAGCATATGAAGTAGATTATTTTCAAATGAAAATAAATCAGAATATGCACTCTAAAAGTGCACCCAGTGCACTCCAACACCAATGGTCATTCAGTTCATGGGACCAGACTAGATTAAGTCAGAAGTAAACTTGTAAAATACATACTTTAAGGATAGCCAGTCTTTTTATCTTCTCCGTCTAAATAGATATCTGTGACAAGAAAGCGCTAGGGTTTTGGAAGAGCTGAGTTTTTTTCCTACTGTCACAACAGAAGTTCTTTAGGCTGCCTAATTTAGATATAGACATCTAATGTTGGATGAAATTAGTGGTTTCTAACCTGGAATTTACTCTTGCTCCACCAGCTTGGAATATGTGCATTTGACTCTCCCCACTTGATTGCATAGATCTGCTAAGAGCTCCTTTTGAGCCTGGTATGGCATATGCTCAAAGTTCACCTAATATTCTCTGGGATGGCCAGGCTACTAACAGAATTAATTCACAGACATTTTCTTTCTCAGACACAGCTAGTAATGGTGATGCTTCTGATGCTTCTGATTTTATCTGATATAAATGCAGATTCCTCATCTCTTCACTTACTAACTACTGTTGTATGGTCTGTATGAATTAGCAACATTTGTTTGCATTTTAAATATAAATCGGTTTACTTTTACATTAAAATTTATATGAAATTTCCTCTGTACCATTTTTTCTTAATAGTTTCAAATTTTAACACAGTTAACTCTCCATCACTCAGGGTAATATTAGTCTAGAAGACCACAGAGAACAGAAAAAACTTAGATAGTAAACTCCTTCCAACCCCGAGCTGGATTCCAGAAAGTTACAAACAGTTAAATCCACTCACAGACAACAGCAATTTGGTTTTAGATTTTTTTTGGCTGGATTTCTAAGAAAATGGGTATTATCCCATCAGATTCCATATGCCCGCACTGTTTTGTGTGCTCATCTCTAATTCCCTAACCTGCTGGCAATTTCAATTTCAACCATATTTGAGAAAGGAGTGGAAATATGAAAAGTATGATTTCTATAAGAATGATAAAAAATGGGTGATTGGGTAGAAAAGATAGAGTTTCTAGCACTATCTTCACAGAGAAGAAAGATTTAGACAGTTTTATTAGACACTAGAAAGTCTACTCAGCATTGAAGGTTTCTTTCTCACACAGTATCCAGTATTTGATAAGACAAACCTTTAGATGATGCTTTTCTGATGGCTAATTTTCTTAATAGCAATTCTCTCCTGTGGATTCTCTGAGGTCTAATAAGGCATGAGTTTATGCAATCTTGGGGTAATTCAGTTAAGAACTGTCAATCAACCACAGATACAAACCCATTTGCAATAGGCCTACTTACTAATTCTTGTGCTACTTGTTATGTATATTTGTCATCATCATTCTTTTTGTATTTGTTGCTTGCCAGATAGCTGTTTTCTCATCTTTTTCTTTTCTAGCCTCCTTTGATTAACGATTGTGTTCATTTTCCTCTCAAATGAAATTTTGCTTCAGATGTATTGTCCCCATATTTACTGTATTGTGCTGCCATTTGGAACAGGCCTAAACAGTTTGCTGCTGTTTTGTTATTGTATGTTTCAGCTCCCCAATTCCTGCCCACTGGTTGCTCCACACTAACTAGCATGAGAAGTGCTCACAGAAATTGAAGATATATTTGCTATGCAAAGAAGCTGTATGCTTTTCCTATTTTAAACTTGACTTGTACTCACTTTCTACTTTTTTTTTTCAGCTTTGGATATGCTATATATAATTTAAACTCTGATTGCAAGTAGATCCTCCTACTTTGATGTGGAGACAGCTTTTCTTATGATGGAAATTGCAACCATGAGTTAAATAGCCAAATCCTGTAAACTGAATGGGAAATAAGACTATTGAAAATCAGCTCAATGGGTTTGGAGCTAGACAAGCCAACGAAAATAGCTCAGGAGATGTGTTTTGGCATAAACCATCACTCTTTCAGGGATTCAGACCTAGGTGCACAAAAGGACACTGGCACTAACTGCAGTCGTAGATACCTAGGTCCAAGTTAAATTCTCAGATTGCTTGCTAAGGTTTGGCAGCTAAAGCTCTAACTGCTGGAGCTGTCACCCATAAATTTCTTTAGGCATGCAAGGACTTGCTGCTGAGTGTGCTTGGAAGAACATATATCCTGTCAACTCATGTTCCATTTCATTTTTAAATTAGAGTAGCTTTTTACCCAGTGTGCTGCCTACCATGAGTTCAGCATCAGTCTGCATAAAAGCTCTGGATTCTTAACTGGGAGCTCAGTAATTCAGCATGCAATAGAGTGCTTCAAGACTGTAATGCCTAAGAGCTGCAATGTGGAATATCTGCCATCTGTGAGAATTTAACCTCCAGTGTGAGACAGAAAGATGCCCAGGAGTGAGATCTGCAACAGCACTTGGGTACTTTCCAGACACGAAAGCATTACTGAGTGATCCCCACAGGACCTCTCTCTCTCTTCTTCAGTGTTCTGTGCTTTTGCTTACATGTAGAAAGTGTCTTCCTGTGCATGCGCTGATGGGCTATCTGGGGCTTTGATGATCATGCTTTTTAGACAGCTGGATAGTTCTCAGACATTAAGTTATAAAGCCTCACAAAACATAAGTACTTCTGTGACTTACACCCTCTACGTAGTTACAACTGACACTTCGAAAGCTTTAGTTTAAGAGCTCCCTACCATGATTTCACAAAGGGGCTGAAATATGGACAAAATATTAAACACAATGAGTTCATGAGACATCATAAGTTATCACTAGTCATAGCAACTACTCAGCTATGAGATTTAACAAGCTTGCAAAGTAATTCAGATTAGTTTAAACTTCAGTGAGAGCTATGTCAGTGTCAGTTGCGACTTTGCCTGTTCTCACTTCAGCTGCAATACCTCCATCAAGTTCTACCATGTGCTTCTTCCTTTAAGCATGACATTGTTCATGTATCCTATATCTATCCTTTATGAAGTGAATTCATAAGTCCAAGTTTGGTGCTGAATCCAGTTAGACACTAAAAAGAATATCTACAACAGTAGGACTACTGAAGAACAGGAAAACCGAGCAACAACAAGGGACCAAACCTAAGCTACCTAATAGGAAATGTGGTTGTGTCTGAAGTGCTGGAGGACTCCTCTGAAGTTAGGCTCTGGCTCCAGAATTTATGTGAGATTGGCAGTCACAGTATGAAGTTCCCCTCCTGCCCCAGCATACAGTTTTCCATTACATAGTGAAGGCTCATAAAGCACTTGCTTGTGAAAGCAGGACTGCAGATGATAGTACAGCCATCAGCCTTTTTTATTGCCTATTATCATATTGCCCACTTATATTAGTGTATTATATCCTTGTGGCTATACATCTTTTAATGCTCTTCCGACCTGAGCACCCCTCAATTGTCCATACTGTTTGATGACAATGATTATGGCCACTGTACATTTTATTGCGCTTTACCTTTTTTCAGATATACAGGAGTGCTCTGAATTCATAGAATCATAGAACCATAGAATGGGTAAGGTTGGAAGGGACCTCTGGAGATCATCTAGTCCAACCTCCCCGCTCAGCAGGGTCGCCTAGAGCATGTTAGACAGGGTTGCATCCAGGCAGGTCTTGAATGTCTTCAGAGAAGGAGACTCCACAACCTCTCTGGGCAACCTGTGCCAGTGCTCTGTCACTCTCACAGAGAAGCAGTTCCCCCTCACGTTCAGGCGGAACTTCCTGTGCTTCAATTTCTGCCCATTGCCTCTTGTCCTGTCACACAGGGAACTGAAAAGAGTTTGTCCCCGTCCCCCTGATACCCTCCCTTCAGGTACTTGTACACATTGATCAGATCCCCCCTCAGGCTTCTCTTCCCCAGGCTGCAGAGGCCCAGCTCTCGCAGCCGTTCCTCATAGGGCAGATGCTCCAGCCCTCGGATCATCTTCGTAGCCCTACGCTGGACTCTCTCCAGTAGCTCCATGTCCCTCTTGTACTGGGGAGCCCAGAACTGGACACAGTACTCGAGATGAGGCCTCCCCAGGGCTGAGTAGAGGGGCAGGATCACCTCCTTCGACCTGCTGGCAACAGTCTTGCTAATGCATCCCAGGAGACCATTGGCCTTCTTGGCCACGAGGGCACATTGCTGGCTCATGGTCAATTTGTCATCCAGTTGGACTTCAGTGGATACTGATTTATTATTTATTAAATAATTTCAAATTTTAGATCAGCATTAGGGCTAACATACTTAGCACACCCTGGTTAGTCACAGTTCTACATGCACAGTTATATTACTTAAAATATTAACATAAATTTTCTGACCAACATCTAGCAGCCTAATTATTCTTATAAATACTGATTTTAACAAAATTTTAATTAGTTCTAATATTTGAACTTAGATGTCTAAATTCTACTACACAAATTGAACTTCAGGTGACTATCTGATTTTTTGGATCTACGTGCTGCAGTAACCTGATGCTTCTGTCACACTTGTCCTTCATTGCCGAGAGCCTGTAACTTCCTTCTGAAGACGTTCTGTGCTCTCCCAGTACAACCAGCACCCAGCCCTCTACTAGGGAATTTGACAGATATCAGGTTGTAAACAGACTCAGAGCATGTCTGCAGCATTACATCCTAAAGGGTACTTCCCTCTATTTTAAAAATCCCACTCATGAGCTTCATGGATTTCAAACTGATATAGAGGTTCAAGCACATTGTTAGCCAGCATCAACACTTTGTTTGAACGCTCTCAAACACAGAATCATTACTTTGAAAATCTCAGTGGCAGAAATTTGTTTATAAGCACTTTGATATTGCAACAGTGGTAGCAAGGGAGAAGGATTTGTTGGCATGCCACCTGCAATGTTGAAAATATCTGTTATATCTGCATAATGAACAAGGCCACACACTTTAATTTATTTAAAGATTTGCCTTTGGTGCCTAAGTACAATTAGAGAACGTTCTCTACCTTCCATGGCTGAGATAACAAAGTTGTCACTAGAAATAAGACGGATTCTAGTAGTGACCACAGTGATGCTGCCTGGCACTCCTAGATAATGCTCTCCCCTGAGAAGCCTTACCCTAGTAATTACTTTCTTCTCCCTTTAGTCAACTTATTTGAAATCTATCACTTTCAATGACTATTTATCTCCAAGTCGGTAAATCTGTATTAGGTCAGACTTTGTGTAATGTCTTATTGCAGTTCATTATCTGTAGTACTCCACCCGATCTCTGCAGACGTCATTCCCATAATTTGCTCCATGTGAACTGAACCCTTTCTCATAGAGCCCCTTGGACTCTGTTGGTATTTCATATGGACCTAAGGCTCCATCCACAAGGATAAAATGTCAGATTTCAGTCAGTCGGTAAGTACAACACATAAAGTGATTTGCTTTTTTTTGAGAATTGCCTGAATATAATAAGCTTACTTTTAATTATTAATTGGAGTCTCCCTAAATATTTGCATATTGATTTCCTGGTATGTCTGAATATTATGCCAAGAATCTATGTAAAATTAATTGTCCAAAATTTTCACAATCCTTCCTTTCTGCCATATACAATTATTTTTTGTCTCTGAATCCCTAGCTTGATGAACATTAGCAGAAGTTCAAAAAGTCCTTCAAGCAATTTCTAAACATCCGGATGCATCTTACTTCATTTTGTGTAATAGTATTTAGGAAGTAGAGAAATTACACAGGACACATTAAGAAAGACCATAATCAAAGATGGGTAAGTCGATGAATTCCAACTTATACGGTCAAGTACTGGCCCTACAATTAGAGTCTGTATATTTGTATTCATACTATTAATATAGCTGATGACTGATTTTATCATTTAAACTCACCTAGCCCCAGCCAGAACAGATGTCTTGTTGCGCTGGGTAATTCAGAAATCCAGATGAGGAAACAATCCTTCTCAACATACTCAAGGTCATTACACCAGATCATACGTGACCAATTCACAAATTTGGCAGAGATGCCAAGTAGGGAACCTTTTACAGCACAGCAAAGGCTTATCCTTAAAACGCAAAGCCTTTCTCCCTGTCAAGGCTGAAACTCTGAGGTAATGATCAAACATTCTGATTTGTTGACAAGGACTGTCTTAAGAGCTCATGATATAAGCAGAGTTTGCTTCTGGTTTCAGACACTCAGGAGTGCACTCCAGAAAGTTAGTCATCTCTGGTGGTGACAAATGCAGTCAGTGAAGGAATACTGCAAAATCCGCAAGGAGAGATGTACGTTCCTTTCTGCTACGACAGCCGGCCAAAAGATCGCAACCCCTGCGGATCAACAGCAGGCAGCGCAATGACCGTCAGCTCGAGGAAAAGACAAACAAGGCCTCCATGGTTTTTCATCTCTAAATGCTTACCGCTTATTTGGGAAAAGTCCATATAAGGAAGATCATCTGTCTTCCCTGCTCTGCCATAGTCCACACATGGATATAATTGTATTCACACAGCAGGTTGCAAGACTGAGCCTGTAAATATATTTAGTAAGTTACAGGCCGACATAAACTAAAACCATGTGTATTTGCTTTTAAGGCAATCAGCTTCAGTAGTGTTGTCAGCACCTCAGAGAACCCGCCCCAGGTGTAGACGACCTTATTCTCTATAAACACATTCAGTGAAATAATTCTGATGTTATTCATTTATGAGGATATTAAGAGGTACGACACCAACCAATTCTTAGGTGTTCACTGAGGAATTTTTGGAACATGATTGTATAGCAAGTGCTTTCACTGGAAAATCTTGAAGCAATTTTTGTAGGATAAATTTTTATACTCTATGTGAAGGGTTATCCCAGAAGAGATACATTCAGCTACAAGCAGTGAGCAAGTGCAAAGGTTTTTCACTGCTTCAGATGTCAAAATAAAACCTTACTAGGATGGGCACTGGCTTCTGCATGCACAAAATGTCATACTGTAAAAATTGAAGCTGTGAACTTGTAAACTAGACCAAAATCCTGAAAAGTACTTTGGGCAAGATAAAAGCCCATAGCCTTCATTTGGGCTTTGCTTCTATAGAAATCAGTAGACTGAAATCAGCAAGTTCAAGTTCATGAAGGAATATTTCACTTCAGAAAGAATTTAGGCATCTACATTTGTCAGAGCATTTTTCAAAATCCCTGTCCATAGATATAGGTTCATTAGTATCTACTGGTCTACTGGTGCATATACTGTCTCTCTCTCTCTCTCTCTCTCTCTCTCTCTCTCTTTTTTTTTTTTTTTTTTTTTTTTTTTTTTTTGCTATTTTTAAGCATGTAAAGTTCTGTAATTGCAAAAGACCCAGAGGTGCACATATTTTAGTTCTACTAAATGTTTTGGTAGCCTTTCACCAATTGACCTCATAGTCCATTTAGAAGGATACTTCCCCTTAGAACGAAGAAACATTAATCTTTTTCTACCGCAGACTTCTCTCTGTCACAGAAATATCTTATTATTGATTGTCATAGGCAAAATAATCTCAAGTCAGGAAACTATACTTAATTTAGTTTTGTGGCAATTAACACAAACTTTTGATCACTGATTTGGATATTGAGGAAAAAAGAAGACAAACAATTAAACATACAATTAGGGAAATACTTTTCCTTAGCCTTCACTAGGCTCAATTTCAGTCAAACTCCTCTCCTCTCTCATCCTATTCTCATCTCCCCTTGTTTTCTCTTTGTGTTATGCTTGATGAGGGAGCTCTGCAAGTAGGAACCATGTGCGTAGTGGTTGCTCCTTCCTTCCCACTTTTTTCCTCCACTGCTCCTGGCCCATTTTCCTCTGCTCATGAGTCCTCCATGGGCTACGATACGTCTCCTCCATTTCTTCCTCCCCTCTATCGACTTCAATTCTTTCTTAAATATGTTTGGGTAGAAGCTCCATGTGCTCCTTCTCTGAAGCAGGTTGAAGTTTTGGGATGTGATGGGTTGTTCACTCTGGTTTCAGAGATGGATGGACACAGGTGTGATCAGCACAGGGCAGTTCATAGCTTCCACTCACACAGGTCACCACTGCAGCTCCCACTACTGAAAGTCTGCAACTTATGCCCAATACATCAGTAATGAAGAAACATATTTTGAAAGAATGTTCAGGTAACTTAGAAAATAACTTTTAAAAAAAGTGTGAGAAGAGACAATTGAAAAGGTATGGGAAAACAGGACTTTAGCAGTAAGTTCAACAAAGAGTCTTGAAGATCAGGATGGTTAGAGCACTGCGAAACCTAAGAATGTAGAGGTCTTTTTTGGCAACAGTTTTGGTGGACTATAAGGAGAAAAATTTGCACTGGACAGGATGAAGGAGGAGAGTAAAGCAGAGGATTCTAGTACAGTTAGTGAACTTAAACAGATTCTGGAGAGAAATGATTACAAAAAGAAGATAAATGGACTCAAGATAGAGAGCAGGAAGAAATTAAAAATAAGAGAGCATAAGAGTAGCCAAAGTAGGCAAAGGCAATCAAGAAATGGAAAGAGAAAGAATCTTTGGGATAAATGATGAAGCTAAAGGGAAAAATTAGCAAAAACTTTTGCATATGTGATGGAGAAGGAGAGTTATGGAAAGGTGAGAGAGCAAGTTAAGTAGTAAATGGAGGGCCAAATGATACTATGGAAATTCTGTTTTGCAAGAATTTTGCCATACAAAGAAGTGGAAAGAGAAAGGAAGAGAACATATGAATGATAAATTAGTCAAAGAGGACAAAAATGTGACTGAGATTGCAGAGAAGTTACTCAGTTCCAAGGAAAATGTTGGACTAGCAGGAAGGGAGGGAATTTATAGTGGAACTGTCAATCTATCAGAAGATTTTCCCACCAAAGACACAGTGTTGCATGAAAGCAGGAGCAAAAGAAATGGTCATTGAAAATGCAGTTGGGCTGAGCACTGTAAAAAGAGGATGTCTTTGGTAGGAGGGAGAGGAAAAGAATTACACTTAGATGCAAGTGAAGCCAGAACAGAAATAGCAACTACCTCAGTACAAAAAGAGAAAAACCAGACTGGAAAAATGCTATGAGTTGACTGCAGTATGAAGTCAACCATTCTACTGTACTGAAGTGATGGAGAGCCTTGTTAAAGACTACACAGTCAAGCAACAGCTGTTATTAGAAATGTAGAATCGAAAAGGAAACCACAAGACAGAACTGATTTAACCAAAATTTCTAGCCCTCCTGTTTGGCAAAGGTGAGACAAACTTGTAATGGTCAGATTGAAAAGTTGTGCAATAGATCAGCAGAGAGAGAACAGACATAAATGAAGTTCCTTTTTGGTGAGTGGAAGACCTGAACCACAGCCACAGTTCAAATGATGATTGTGGGCAAAGAAGCATACGGCTAAGGATTCAATGAATTGTCAGCATGGAAGCTGACGTTACTTGAAATTATTGTGCATCAAACCATAATTCTTCATTTCCAGCCTCCCTGATTTTATGCATTTCTTATCATAGATGAAGGTTAAATTCTCAAGAAGGATTTTGCACTGTGACATCTAATTTTCAAGCAATCTGCCAACTAATTATATCCCTATTGACCCCCAAGTCATGTTATACTTTATATACCAATAGAAGAAAACTAAATCAGAAGCTAGGCAGTAGAAAACAATGAGAAAAGTAGTGGACCTGAAGGGATTTTTTCCCTTTCTAAATGATGACTGCTTGCTCACAATATTCTTGGCTGTAAAGAGTCTTCTGCAGTGCAGCACTTAAATCTCTTTTTCACAAAGACATACAAAATACAAGGACTCAGTCTAATATCACACAGTGATGAAGGCATTCAGCCAAGTGATCATACTAAAAACTTCATTCTATCTTAGCCTATATTCTTCATGAAAGCTTTAACCGCAAGGCTATCTGCAAATCAGAAGTTCACATCTTGAACTATCACTAACAATTGCTGTTCTACTTAAAATATAGGTGGGATGGAGGAGGAAGGCCAAGAGGACTGAAGTAAGAGAGAATATTAAGAAATCTTTATTGTCTCTTGGTTAGGGTAGTCTTTTACTGGAAGAAAGACCTGGTATTAAAACAAGATTGAAGAAGGTAGAGCAGAAAAAAATTTAAATTTATGTGTGGTTTAAATTTGTACTTTCCAATCTCTGCTGAAGAGAAAGGATAATCAACCTGCCTTTTGTCTAATAGCTGTACTCTGAAAATAATTATTGTAACGAGTCTGTCAGGTAAAATGGAGGAACACATGGTTTGTGGCCATAAACATGAACTGCAGCTTCAACAATTCAGTGTTGTCTAGACAAGAGTAGTTTTGCTCATGCACACCTACCAAAACCTAGGCCTCTAAAGGACCTCACCGGGGAAAACTTAGTTTCTCATAGAGATCTGCTGAACGGAGGGAGTTTTAAGTGCTAATGATGGCTAAGTGTTGGATTAGGTGCCCAGAGACTCATTAAGGCCTCTGAATCACTCTTGTGAACCTACCCCAAAGTGCTACGTGCAACAGTCAGCTGTAATGTACAAGTAAAATAGAGATTTTAAGGAAGCTAGTGTATAGACAGAAAAGGGATTGCTTAGTGAAGAAGACAGGTGGAGCGAACAATTGAATGACATTTACTAAACAGGAGAGGAAAGTGATAGGGAAAAGGGACAGCTGTAATGAACACAAGCCATGTAGTAGATAGAGGAATGGTGTGCTAGATTTAAAGGACATCTGGTGTAAGGGACAGTTGAAGTGTATGAGTGACATGCCCTAGATATAAGGTTGGAAGTGCTGTGCATGAATGACAGCTGGCTTAGCTATCATGGATGACATGTCCTCCATAGAGGAATAGAGTGCTGGATACAAGTGACAGCTAGTGTGTACTGTATAAGTGAAATATCTTTGTTACAGCGGCAAATAGAAGGGAAAATTAAGTGGAGTGCCTGAGCAACATGTTCCTGACCAAAGAAGGAAGAATTAGGTGCAACATAGCTGGAATGCATAAGTAACATGACCTAGAAGTGAAAGAGAGTAGTAAGTGGGAAAAGTGCATCAGGACTAGACTGGATTACATAAACCTCTCTGGACAGAGATGTCATTAGTGTAAAGTATGACTGGAGTGTACAACTGATATGCCACTGACTGAAAATACTGTCAGTGGCCAAAGCTGATACAGATGTCTGGGCCTACATGATGTAGTCATAGCTCTTGATCTCTCTGGCATTTCCCTGAAGTGGACCAAATTTTCAGTGGAGACCATCACGGGGATTTCTATAATAAACACATTAGTAGTCTGTTCCTGCTAGTATCATAAACAGATATTTTTAAAATGATGTTACTGTGTGTTGTCCTTATTTGTACATGTAAAGTAAATGTCATCAAGACACATAACTGTAGTGCACTCTGTACTTTCTGAAAGTCTTAATTGACTTTTGTTCAGGTGTAGAACATTGAAGACACAATTTTTCTATCTTTGGGTATTTTTTCATGATTATTCCTTCACTCAGTATCAAACTCCTGAAGACACTTATGAACTGCATAGGTGCCGTATGATCATGCAGGCCTTATCATGAACTATGTTACAGGGAAACAGTCCTTATTTTTCTAAATTACTATTTCTATCTGTGTATCCCATCCATATAAGTGCATAGATACCCTTGGATCTATATATTCAGATGTACAGGTTTTTCTATATCATAATTACAGCAGTCATGATGAATTACAGCATAGTTTACCATACTGTATTAATACAAATTAATACAAATAATCACAATCAGAAAAAGATGACAAAATTGTGATTTCTGAGATTTCAAAAATCATCAGTCAAGGATCCAGACCCATGAGCTAGACTTGGAAGTCATGGTATTTAATAGTAAATAAATACAAAATGAGAATACTTTTGATTTACCTATCCAGCTGTAAGGGCATTCTCAGGGATACACTCTTCATGCTGCCTTCTGGCCCACAAGGACTAAAATTTTTTCTCCTTTTAATGAAAACAGTAAGTCCCAGTGAATTGTATGACTTCAGGAGCCATGGATTAAGAAAAATATGAAATATCATGAAATTTACAATAAAATCCCTATGATAGAATTATGTCAGCTGACAATACTGAGGTGGAAGGCCAGCTTTAATTTAACCTTGGAGTATGATGTAACACAGTTCAACAATGCAGGTCACATCTGTAAGGCAGAACCTAGCTCTCAAGGATACTCAAGTTCTTTATTGGATATTCTTCATAAGTATTTTGCAACTATGGCCTCTGTGCAGACTTTCAAAAACAAATACTGTGGAGTATAACAACATAGACCACTGTATAAGAGCAGACAGATTTTAAAATGCTTAATCAAGTAGTCTATTCACAAGAATCCCACCAAGCATTATTACTAGTGACCACCTTATACACATATTAAAAGAATGTGGACTATTCTACTAACTTGGGATAGCTTTTATCTTGAGCTGAACAGACTCTTTGAACCTAATGCTCAGGTGTATAGGAGTAAATGAAGCCTTGACTATTTTCTTTCAATTGGACAGGAATTGGATGTATCCTGCGCTGCTTGCCTACATCCACATTTTGGTGATCAGAATAACCAAGTAACAATGAAGTGGTAGTAGTATTTTGTTGGCATAGCTATCCAAGGGGTCTTTGGAGCCCAAAGACTCCTGCTAGCAGCAGGATGTGTTCTTCAGCTTCCAGGAAGGTAAGTAGTTAATGAAGCTGAATTTGGTAATGGGTAACCCAGGTGATATCTGCAGACCTCAAGCTCTCCAGGGTCTCTGGACAGTGGAAGCTCAGAGTGCATCATGCCTCTCTGAATTTTTAAGGAAAACAATCAACTTGATTGGTAAGAAAGCCCAGCAGAAAAGCAGCTATTCTAAATATGAAGCTAAAAAGTCATTATTATAAATGAGGCCATGGAGTCCTGAGACCCAAAAAACCCTATAAGTCCAGTTCAAGGAATGAGAAAGAAGCCTTCCAATTTGCTCAAGGCAAGTGGCCTGGGCTATCCTGTCAAAGCCTTACAGCAGTGGAGATACAAGATCTGAAGAGAAACCTAGATTACTGAATCAAGCCTTTCACTATTATTGGAAAGCACACAAGATGCT